>NW_023270807.1:18446354-18478698 GCF_011800145.1 Mirounga leonina
AGAAAGAAAGAAAGAAAGAAAGAAAGAAAGAAAGAAAGAAAGAAAGAGAAAGAAAAGAAACAAAGCATTTTAAATAACATCTAAAAATTAGTGTGCTTTTTCTCTGCCCAGCCTCTCAGCACCCCAGGAGCCTGACTGTGACCTCACACAGGGTAAAGACAACCCGGGAAGAAAACCAACCATTGGAGGGACAGCCTGGATCCCAGTCTGAATGCACAGCTGATCCTCCGGGGTTGACAGGAGGCTGCGGGCACCCTCATCCAAGGCTTGATGAGCAACATCCCACTTGCTAATAAATCCAGGCCTTGGAAAAAGAGCTAGGAGGCCAGGTGTCCCCCCCTCCGGGGCCCACTGGGCAACTCTCTTTCAGGGGGATACAGAAAGAAACAGGAACTGCCTGGGACACCAGTGACCTTAAGCTTTGGCCAAGAAACACAGATAATCTCCATGCAAGACAATCACACAGTGAGAGCTGATGGAGGGGAGGACAGAGCCACACAAAGACACACAAAGTGGAAGGAGAGAGGAAAGACTCCCCCCTAACGAGGCCTTGGGCATCGGGGTGTGGGTCTGCTCCTTTCACTCATTAGCCACTGTTCTGTCCGCCCTAGGCAGGAACCAAGACCATGGCCTGCAGAGGGCAGATTAAAGGACTATCCTCAAGTGCTCTTTCTGGGAAAGATGACAGGCCCATCTTCCTAAAACACTGCAGGCCTTGTTCTACAGTCCCCCATGACCCCCGAGTGCCTAGAATCAAGAGAATCAAGCCCCCTGCCCGGCATCACAGGACCCACAGGTACCCCACTTCACCTTTCCAAGCTTCACCCTCTCAAATCCCAGACACAAGAATGCCCCCGTACCCCTCCCACTCCAAACACCTATCCCAGGCAGGAAAGGCAACACCCAAATGTGGAGCCCAGTCAGATAAATCAGTATGTAAAAGCTCACTTACAACACAACAAAATTATCCACTTTCCAATATGGTATCCATTATCCAATACCCATTATTAGAGGGTACAGCAGCCCCCCTTATCCATGAGGGATATGTTCCAAGACCCCAACTGGATGCTTGAAATTGCAGAGTACCGAACCTTCCATATACTTACCATGTTTTTGCCTATACAAGCCTACATACCTATGATATTAATTTATAAATCGGGCACAGTAAGAGATTATCAACAATAACTAATAATAAAACAGAACAACTATAACAGTATGTAACTAGAGTTATGTGAACGAGGTCTCAAAATACCTTAGTGTTCTGTACTCACCCCCCTTCTTGTGATGGTGTGAGATGATAAAATGCCTATGTAATGAGATGAAATGAGGGGAATGACGTGGGCCTTGTGACGCAGCGTTAGGCTACTATTGATGGTCTGAGGATCACCCGCTTCCACACCGCAGTGGGCGGCGCCTAACTGAAACCACACAGATGAGGGGGACTATTGCACGCGCAAGCCATTCAGGAGACGAGAGGGGGTCCCCTGACTGAAGTGGGGACTGAGCACCCCCCCAACCACTCCATCCCATGGAAAATGTTACCAACGAGGTTCTGTCTCACCTGTATCCTGAAGGGATGATGGGCCAAGAGAAAGCAGCAAAAGGGCTGCTTGCACTAAGAGAAGTAGGGGAAATATGAATCCCAGGAAAAATGAATGCTCTGTGTGTTGAAGGTAATGGGGCTGGAAGGCTGGCAGGAAACAGGTCTATGAAGGGTCCTTTACAGCAGGTATAAAAAGTGGACTGTATCCTACCTGTGGGAGGTAGTACAGAGTGATTTGCATTGCAGAGAGCACATCCCACTCTGGGTGTGGAGGACGGGCTGGGGAAGGGGAGGTAAGCCAGGCGGTGTGGAAAGCTTAGGAAGGAGGTTGCAACAACAAGGGATGATCAGGTCTGGATGAAGGTAATGGCACAGACATAGGACAGTGATGGGTGATTTTCCAAAGATTCGATGGCACAATAAATTAAGGTGAAAAAGCAGTCAAGAGTGGTGCTCAGGCCGTGCTCAGGAAACAGGCACACAAACATATAATTTAAGTAAAATATGCGAGGTATTAGGACGGTTGGTTACTCAAAATGTTGTAGATGGTGGGCACGCCTGGATGGCGCAGTCAGTTAAGCATCTGACTCTTGATTTCAGCTCAGGTCATGATCTCAGGGTTGTGAGATCGAGCCCCGCATGGAGCTCCATGCTCTGTGCTCAGCACGGAGTCTGCTTAGAGTTTCTCTCTCCCTCTCCCTCTGCCCCTCCACTCCACATACGCGCTCGCTCTCTCGCTCAAAGAAATACATAAATCTTTAAAAAAATATTGTAGATGATGGTATCACCAATGAGAGACCGCAGAAGTCCAGGGCTGGGAGGGGGAGACTGAGAAGGACCAACATGAGGTCAGAGGACACCCAAAGGGCCCCAACAGCCAAGGGAGGCCAGCAGCAAGGAATCAGTGCTCACCACAGGGAGACCTTCAGGGAGAACAAGTCAACCCGCAGCTGAGATGCAGGCTGCACGGCGGGGGGGCGAGGGGGACAGCAGTCTAGCAGTCTTAAGTTTTTTTCCTGATGGGTCCCAAGCAGCGGGAATGGTGCTCAGCACACAGTGAGGTTTCAGTAAATATTTGTGGAATGAATGAATGCATGAAGAGTCCATCGGATTTGGGGACCAGAAGGCGACTGGGGACTTTGGAGAGTAAATGTTATAGAAAAGGTGGGGGCAAGAAGTCAGTGTACATGGAGGTGAATGTGAAGTAGAAGATGGAGACAGAGAGAGGTCCATTTTGCTTGTATGGGTGGCTGGGAGCTAGAGGGGAGGCTGGGGTGGGGAAGGGGTGGGAGATGCTTGAACCTACGTGTGGTGAGGAGAAAGACCAGGGAGAGAAGAATGGTTGGGTATGCAGAAAAGTAGGGGGAGCTGGAGAGGAATACATCAATCCAAGGTAAATTTCTTTAGGAAAGAGCATCTAGAACCACAGGAGAGGGATGCCTGAGGGGGAGCACTGGCCCTAAGCAGGTTCCCCATCAGGCCCCACACCTCCCAGTTCCCCAAGATCCCTGCTCCCTCTGACACTCTGACAGTGTCTAGATACAAATACCAGATACAGAGAAGATGCTCAATCAATGCTCCTTGAATCGATGTAATTCAGAGAAGGAAAACAGAAGGGAAAGACTACCGAGAACTTGGGGCGGGGGGGGCAAAACTAAAATCCCCCCCCATTTATATTTACAGCAGGACTAGAAAATGTTTCTGCCCTCTATTTAATCAATTATTTTTGTTAAGATTATTTATTTGAGAGAGAGAAGGAGGGAGGAGGAGAGAGAGAGAGAGAGAGTACTTGCTCTCAGGGGGAGGGGCAGAAGGGGAGGCAGAGGAAGGGGGAAAGAATCCCAAGCAGACTCCTGACTGAGCACGGAGCCCAACCCTGGGCTCCATCCCACGACCCGGAGATCATGACCAGAGCGTAAACCAAGAGTCGACATTCAATGGACTGAGCCACCCAGGCGCCCCTAACCAATTCTTCTGAACCAGAGCTACGCTGTTACTCTCGGTGGCCATGACTTTACTTTCATTCACTTTCAAAGAAGGAGAGGCCGGGCCTCCTGGATGGATTTACAAGAGGATGGCTGTCCTGTGGGTTCCCAGGGGGGAATGGTTACAGTGCTGGCCAGAGGGCCAGGAGGAGGCCTCTGGCTTCCTATCATTCCATCAGTCTGCACTGTCTCTGGCCGGACTAATGGGGTTCGGAATCAGAACCTGCCCACATGCAGATAAGCATCCGGCTGTGGGCCAAGGTCCACGTTCGGAGACCTGCAGTGGCTGCAGCCACAGTGATCTTATAACGGCCCCACCAGGTTTTCTAAATGGATGTGTCAAGGAAAGCAGTGTGTGTGTGTGTGTGTGTGTGTGCACGCGTGCACACAGGTGAGCAAAGCTAGCTAAGACATTTTTTCACACTTCAGAAACATGTCTTTGTTTAGTAACATCTCCAGAAAAACAATTAAAAAATATATAAAATCAACCTATCAATCAAAATATTTAAGTGCATGGGTGTTATACGCAAACAATGAATCATGGAACACTACATCAAAAACTAATGATGTAATGTATGGTGATTAACATAACATAATAAAATTTAAAAAAATATTGGAGTGCATGCTCTGAGCAAGGCACAGTGCTACAGGAGATAGAAAAATTTGAAAGACCCACTTCCTTCCCTCAGAGACCAAAATCAGGAGCTAGGTGATCAATCTAGCCCGGCTCCTTTATTTCAGAAGTGATAAAACTGACCACCTTTTATTGACCATTTACTGCAAGCCAGGCAAGGTTGAGGCACTTTATGTGATGATTACCTCACATAACCCTCAACAGCCCTGTGAAGAACTAATGTGAAAGATATTACCAAATGCCAGGCACTGTGCTAAACACCAAACACAATTACCTCATTTAACCTCCCACTCTAGAAAAACTGCTGCTGGGTCTGCTATTATTACTATTATTATTTACGGAGCTCCTACCGTGTGCCAGGAACTGCTTTAAACTCTCACAGAAACGATCTCATTTCACCCTCCTAGAGGCCATACTGTCCCAAACAAGTGAGGCTCAGGGAGCTTAAGACACTTGCTCAAAGGCACACAGCTAACAAGCCCAGAAGTGGAACTGGATCTCAAGATCCATCGGACCGTGACGTCAGAATTCTTACCCACCATGCTACCTGAGCAATAGCTCTAAAAACTCAGGATCGGAGCAAGACTTTGATCCATGAAAATGAGTTTTAAGGCAAGAAAAGATGTCATGGATCAGGACACAATTAGGCAAAGGACAAGGGAAGGCTCTTTCCCTTTCTCAAGGCAGAGACCCTGGTTTTACTCATATTTGCACCCCCAGGGTCCTTGGCACAAAGGAAGGACTCAATAAATATTGGTTAAGTGCTCTGGGTTTGGAGATTTACGGATCTCCTCTGGGAAGACTTCTGGGAGGGACTGAGCTAAGCTGGCAAGACACAGAGTGTGTGTGTGTGGTGGGGGAAAGACATAGATTGCAGATAAGTAGAGGGGAGGACTCACGGTTACAAGAGTCACTGTGCTGAGAAAGTACAGGAAGAGGACTCCAGATGGAACCTTCCAGCTGAATGTAATCATGGCGGTTTGGGGGGACCATCCACTGTGTGGGCCAACTTTAGATCTCAGCTGTCCTCATCTGTTTCAAACAAGTCTAAAATGGGAAGAGGGAAGGAAATCTGGCCCTCAGACTCCTTAAAGCTTTTATCCATTCATCCATCCATTCATTTATTGTAAAGGCTACTGGGCCCCAAAGTCAACTGTCTCCATCTACTGAGTTCATCAATAGATGTGCCTATTCCAGCAGGATGTGCATTTCAAAACCATGCTTCTCCAAACCACTCAAGCCCACATAAAGAAACAGTTGCTTCCCTCAAAGTAAGCGAGGCAACATTGTAGCATAAAGATTCAAACTTTATTTCCAGCCACAAACTCTAAAAGTTGTCCCGTATTTCATCATTTACCAATTAAATTTTATCAGTTACCTAATGGACAAGCCAGTCTGAGCTCCTCCATGTGAAACTGTTAAGAAAGTAATTTCCTGTTGGATACCGATATTCAAAGACTAGTGATAACTGGACACCGCGATTAGAATCCCATTAATGCTACACTGGAAACTCCTCTTGGTCCCTGAGGGCAGAGCGTGCAAAGCACTGGGGTAAGAGAAGGAAATGGGTTTAAGTGGTACTTGAGTATTATCTGAGCTAGCCGCAAAAGATGGAAGTGGAGGCATTTGATGTACTGCGACTTTTAAGAAGCAAGGGCAATCCTGGTCTCACGAGAGACCAGGGCAATAAGTAGCTGAAAGTAGACGTGTTACGCTAATTGGCTTATTGCAATCAGGAAACATCTGTCCAGAAAGCCTGTTGTCAGAGTTTGCAGTATTTCAGGGCGTCAGTCTTGCTTTGCCACCTTTTCCGATTGCCTGTGGGTGTATATGAGGCAGGATTCAATAGGAAACAGAGGGTGTGTAAGTGCTACTGGGCTGGGCAATTCTCCACTTGCCCGTCCAGGTCCATTCTCCATCCTGCCCTGAGCCACAGAGCAGAGAGCAGATGACTTTTTGGAGCGCATCAATGGGCTTCCAGGACAACTGGCTTCAGATGAATCCGCAGGAGATCACAGGGCACGAGGAGGGTGCTCATTACCTGGCTCCCTCCCTGCGGGGCAGATGGGGCAGCCACCCGATCCAGATCAAAGGTCCAGCCCCTCTCCTTCAGCCACAGCTCCTGGCATGACCTCCCCTCATATTCTCTTTCCTCCTTACATCTTAAGAAGTTCTGTATCCACTGCATTCCTAGGCCCTTCAGGCTTAGGGCTATCTCCCCACTTCTGCAAACCCTGGGGTGCTTTACCATCCCTTACCTGTTTCCCCTGATCCTCTCTACACCCTTGTTAACAGCGCCTTCAATAACCTTTCTTTAATCACCCATCTGTTTCTGGTGGGACCCAGACTGAGGCAGTTATGCTCCTCAAATAAAAGACTTATTACTAACAGCACATGGTAATAATGAACCTCATCGATAAAACCACTGGCAACAGGAACTTCAAATAAGCAAAATCCTCTCCCAGACATACATGCTGGGACCACTCCTCGGGTAACCAGCCCCTCTCTCCAGGCCAGCCGAGTGCCGAAGGCCCGACAGTGCTGACCACTAGCTTTAGTTGTGCTCGATGCCCTGGAACGGACTTCTCACCAACTCCGATCGAGACCACCCTCACTGGGGCTCAGTGACCACCTGTCTGAGGGTCTCGGAGGGCCTTTACTGAGGACAGAGGAGAACAAAGGCCCTCGAGGACCCTCCTGACCTCAGGCTGCCTGAGCAAATCCCAGGCCTGGCATCACACACACTCGACCACACAGCCTTGAGGATTGAGTGTGGAAAATCACAGCCCCTGTGAATGGGGAGTGACTTTCTAGTAACAAATCGTGTCATTTGAATAATATCTGACCCCTGCTCCGGTCAGAAAGTGAAAGGTTCTTTGCCTTATGTGCTCAGTGTACCCCCTAGGGGTTCTGAGACAGAAGGGGTAAGCCAGGGAGCCCTAGCCCGCTACCTCCTCCGACACAGAGAGATTCTTTTCCCTTCTATTTGTTCAGGATAGAGCAAGAACTGGAGTAAGGGTGGGCATGAGGGGGGGAAGGTGAATGAGGGAGGAGGGTGAGTCTGCAAACAAACGGGCCACTCAGTTCTGGGATGTCTTTCTACCTTTTCCTACAGCTGAGTAGCCTGGGGGCAAGCTGTCTGCCAAGCTTCCCCGCCCGCCGCCCATGTCAACACTCTGGCACCAGCTGGGGTTTGGAATCTGCTGAGTCTTTGCCAGCTGGCGACCTGGAGATGGGTCAGATTAAAGGAATGAGTAATGAGGGAGGGGGTGGGAGGCAGAGGCTGTATCCACACAGAGGGGGTCTGCAGGGGTCAGTAAGGCACCAGCCAAAGGGGAGGCTCTGGAAGTGGAAAAATAGGAAGGTGAGAAGAAACAGATTTCAATGTACCCAGGACAACACGCCCCACCCAAATGTCCCCAGGCTGTTAGGTTCCTTTATTCTTCTTCTTTTAAAAACTGACTTCTTTGTCCCCATCTCGGTCCCCACCCTCCCCCACCAACATCTCCCAAAGCAATTTACACACAGTCCTTTGAAAGGGTCGCAGCTGCCTGTCGGAGAAGGCTCAGCGTGATCAGACAGCACGGACACTCAATCCTCTGCGATCCCAATTTGGGACCGTTAACACGGAAACCCAAGCCACGTGCTGACAAGCAGACTCTGGGCCACGGTCGGCCCCAGACGGAGGCCAGGCGCAGTGGAGGGCACAGAGAGCCAGCGGTCCCGGGCAGCCATCCTGGTCTCCAGCCTGAAAGACAGACACTTGGGGCTCCCTTATGCACAGCCCGGCACGGGGAGAGCGGAGCAGGATTCAGAGGACACAGCCCACCAAACGAGACCACCAGGCCACGTGGGCCTCTCTGCTGCCGTGCAGAGCTCTCGGGGGACAAGAACAGACAGGCTAAAGTCCTGGTGGGCATTCGTGGCCACACCTGTTAGGAAGGCCACCTGCAGCCCTCCTGGCGCACCTGCAGGTGTCTAACCCCAGATGGCTATATATATTACCAAGAAGAGGAAGTCGGCAAAACTGAAGAGCAAAAGAGAAAAAGGGCTGGGAGGAGGCAGGAGACCCATTCTGGGGAGGCTCAGCCACAAACCAGATGTGGGGCCTCAGGCTACTCCCAGCCCCCTCGCTAGGCCTCAGGGCTCTTATTTTTTAAAGGGTGTTTGCAGAAGTTCCTCTGCCTCCGTGGATTTTTTCCACACACTTCCACAACGGGGATGCACCTCCAGATGCAGGGGTTCAAGCCCAGCCCTTCTTGCTCCCCTGGAAATCCCTGCTCAGTGTTTGCTTCTATTCCACTGACTCTCAAATCTACTTTTCCCCACTCAGATCTTTCTCCTGGAGGATCGTCCTGCATCCTTACCAAAATAGTGCAGCACCAACTTCCATTTGGCACACCCCAAACCAAACCTTGCACCTTTATTCCGAAAGCTGGTGCCCAGGAAACATACCTATACTTGCCCATGTCCTCCTAGGCTGCCCATCATCCCTTACAGCCAGCCACCTGGTGGCTTTCTACTTTATTTTATTAAATCCATTATTTCTGCCTGCACTGCTACTAAAAAGCCTCACACCCTCATCTCATACCAGCCTATAGAAGAGACTTCTAACTGGATGGTCTGCCTCGGTACTCAACCCCCTCCAGCCCCTCCTACCATCTGAGACAGAACAGCCAGGCTACACATAATATAAACAACAAACACCCCCTTCACAGCTCCCCACTGCTTACAGGATAACACCTCTTTAATCTGACATTCCTGAACCTCCTTCCCTCTCCTCCTTTGATTATCACAACTTCCCCAACTGCCCTGGGTGTCCCAAAGGATATTCTAGATGATTATTCCATGAAATACTCTCCAAAGTCAACAAATATTTTTGGTGCAGATATACAATATTCATTACTACTATATTAAAGGCTCTAACAAGTCCTGCAGTAAACCAACCTGTTTAGCCTAGCATTTCCCCAAGCCTATATGGCCCAGGAACTTTTGGTTAGCATTACACCTATTAGCTGCTTTCTTCAATTCTTGGAACGCTTTTTCTTGCCTGAAATACCAGCGCTCTGTTCTGTCATCCATTTATGTCTCTGCTTTGACTTTCCTTTGAGGGCCAGTTCTCACCTCCCCTCCCCGGAAGCCTCCTTCTCCCCCTTTCTCCCACGAGCGCCCATGCCGCTTCCTTCCTTTCCATCTGAAGCACCTGCTTTCTGTACCTCCTTGCTGAGAGGGAGGGGCGCACAATGGTTATGAGCCTGGGCTTTGAATTCAGAAAGACTTGTATTAAAATCCCAAGTCTGCCCTCATGAACTCTGAGATGGAGTTCTTTCGCTTGTTTGGTGTGGACAGAAATGACAGAATCTATCAAGGAAAACTGTTGAAGGGATTAGCTGGATAAGAAAGTCAAGTCTAACACTAGGCCTGGCCCATCACAGTATTCAAGAAGTAACGATTAGTCATTTTTCTTCTGATTTCTTATCATGGTTTTATCACTTATCATTTTCTGTGTATCTTCTGGATGGGAAGCCACCGGAAGCCCCACCGTTAGGTGCTGTCCCTTCCCCTACCCCTCCCTCTACATATAAATCGGGGTTAACAAATAGGTGTTGAAAGGCAACCACCACTCACAGCTCCACCCTCCACCAGATGGCAGGTAAATGTGTATCTCGGGCAGGGAAATAGAGCCACCAGTCCTAGACTATCAGCACTGAGCAGGACGCTGTCAGGACAGAGGTCCTTCAAGGCAGTGGAGTCCTATAACTCCACAGAACCTCCTGGACCATGCTGTCCTGCTCTGCCTCCAGCATCTGTTTACTATGCCCTTGGATGGGGGGGGGGGGGGGGGGGGGGGGGGCAGCTTTGTAAATCGAAGTGAACAGGTCTCACCCAAAAGTGGCCTGGGTGGTCCATCTACACGGCCCCACAATTGGGCAACAACGGACTACCGTGCGGGGTTTAAATTTTCCATTTCCAATTGCTGTTTTTAAAAAGCTCAAATTTTCAACACAGCCCATTTTGGTCATGTGACTTTTCCAGTTCATATCTGGAGCTGAGAAGTTTCATTTCCACTTCTAGTCAATCTTGACTTGGCGTTTTTCTTGATGCTTTTGTACAGCCTCCTCTGAATGGTTTAAAATATCCCTATTTCACCCTCTGAGCCATTCTCCAAAAGGCCTCTGAAAAGCAAAGCTTTTATTTAGAGTAGGTGGGAATGACATCTCTAAGATCAAGGGCAAGGGCTAATCTTCACAGCATCCCCCTCCTCCTCTCCCTCCCCCCGCCCCCACCAGCTCCTATCCCATGCTCCAGCCTCTCTCCTCCACTCTCTCCATTCACCTTTCCTGTTCTCCAAGCAACAATTGTCACTGATCTCTCCTTTCCATCCTTCTATTTCCAAAATGAAAACAGCTTTCATGTGCCTTTTCTAATCATCAAAATAATATACATTTTATTGAAATGTACAGAGAAAAAATGTACTTTTAACTCTACTACACAGAGAAAACCACTGATTATATTTAATGATTATCCTTATAGGTAACTTTTTATAAAAATAAAACAAATCCAAAGTTTACAGAAAAAGTCCCACAACAATATGGCATTCTGTAATCTGTTTTGTTTTTTTTTTTTAAACACAGCCATATGTTTTGGACATCGTTCAGTGACACTGCATATCAATGTATGTCACCATTTGAAATTTAACCAATTCCTTACTGGTAGGCATTAAGGAACAACCTCATCTTTTAAAAATGCTAACATCTCAAAATATTTGGATATAATATCGAGTGGAAAAAAATCAGAATTTGGTCTGTGTATTTTTATTACAATCGCAAAAACCATATTGTGTCTGGGCATAAGAACAGAATAGAAATGAAATCAAATGTGCTATGTGGAAGAGCATGAGGAAATCTGTTTATAAAGGTAGTAGTCAAACACCAAAAAAGTCCTTCAACAGAAGTAATTCGTAAAACACAGACTCCCTATTGTCTAAAAAGATGCTATGACCGGTCATGCTTCAATGTAAAATATTTTAAGCGGGTGATTTCCACTTATTTAACCTCAAAGTTTTCTTCCAAGTAGGAAAGGAAGACAGCAGTACTGAAGCTGTATGATCTTTGAGAAAGGGAAAAGGGGAGGAGATTCTGGAAAGGAAAGGTATTCATAGGGAGAACCATGGGCTGGGGGCTCAGGCTCAGAGCCCATCAAGGAGAAGCCCTCAGACAGACTCAACCCACAAGCTTCTTTTTTTTTTTTTTAAAGATTTTGTTTATTTATTTGACAGAGAGAGACACAGCGAGAGAGGGAACACAAGCAGGGGGAGTCGGGGAGGGAGAAGCAGGCTTCCCGCCGAGCAGGGAGCCCGATGCAGGGCTCGATCCCAGGACCCCGGGATCATGACCTGAGCCGAAGGCAGACGCTTAAGGACTGAGCCACCGAGGTGCCCCTCAACCCACAAGCTTCTTAACAGTCTTGGTGGCTGAGGCAGCAATGTTAAGAGTGTGAAAGGTCTATCTGGTGTGGAATGCCCCAGAATACACAGACTATACACAACTAATATGGAATAAGAAAATGAGAGGCACAGGAAAATGGCTGCCCAGGGACAGTGGCAACTGTCATGGAATTAATTAATTAATTAATATTCATGAGTAACTAACATCGGTATAGTCCTTATGCGGTATTCGCTATGTAAGAGTGCTATACGTGCATTATTAGCTTAGTGGATGCTTCCGAAAACTTCATGAGGTAGGCACAATTATCTTCATTCCCGTTTTACTGACAAAAAAACTGGGGCATAGTTAAGTAACTTAATCAAGTTATCTAGTGAAGTGAGGGAGCTGGTAAAGAAGAGGCAATCTGAATTCAAAGGCTGCATTCCCAACCTGTGCACACTTCATGGTATTTATGAGCCCAGTACAATCTGGCACCGTGCAATGGGGGAATCAGGGTACATATCCAGATGGCTAAGGCAACTGAGCCTCAAACCCGCAGTCTATTTTTCAGGGGAAGGAGAGCCTGTGAGTTAATCGTCATCACGAACCTTCTTCTCTATAAGGAGCCCTATGGACTGTATGAGAACGCTACCACTGTCCTTTACTTCCACAAGGTCTCCATGGAAATGCACCAAACCAAACGCGACCCGGAGCCAATCTGTTTCGTTTCTGACATGCCCCTAGTCTGGGATTTCAGCCACGTCACCATGGTCAGTTTTTAAAAGTAAAGCGGACTAACAGGATTTGGGATTCATCACGTAAGTCCTTCCTGGAGGATGCTGAGCTTGCAAGCTGAAGGACAGCACATTTAGTTTACACACGCTGGGTGGAAGAGGTCTAGGACACTATATTTGGGCAAACCGTTGATTTGGGGTTTGGTGCCATTCTGGTTTTGGCAACAGCACTCTTCTCCCACCCTGCCCCCCCGCCCCAGGCCACATGGGCTCAACTACAGAGCTTGGCCCTCAGAGAAGCACAGTCTCCCAACTTCTCCCCAGGCTCTGGAAAGCAGAGGTGGCAAACGACTCCAGGGAGCCATGGGGCAAGAAACAATCAGCAAGGAGCCACCAAGAAGCCAGAAGAGAAGGTGCTCTGAAGCACTGGGGGGTAATGCGGTCCCACCCCAAAGCGCAGAAGCCCCCCAAGGATCTAATCTCATAAGGAGCACCTCACGACTCTGGCCATACTGAACTGAACCCACTGGGGTTTTTTTATCCATCTTCCTCATCAGACTGAACAGAAAGTGTGTCTTAACCATCTCCATATCCCAGGCACCTTCGAGGAGCAGTTGCTCAATAAATAGTTGTAAAATGAATTAAAAGGTGTAATGGAGATTGTCTGCACAACAGTGTGAATGTACTTAACACTACTGAACTGTAGACTGAAAAAATGGTTAACATACATGAGAGACTATGGACTCTTAGAAACAAACTGAAGGTTCTAGAGGGGAGGGGGATGGGGGGGTGGGTTAGCCTGGTGATGGGTATTAAGGAAGGCACGTATTGAATGGAGCACTGGGTGTTATGCACAAACAATGAATCATGGAACACTACATCAAAGACTAATGATGTAATGTATGGTGATTAACATAATAAAAAATGGTTAACATAGTAAAATTTATTAAGAAGTACAGGGGAAGGTTTAATGAGGTAACTGTTATCAACAGTGGATCCTGATTTCCTGAGACAAAAAGTCACAAAGAGATGGCAAATATGACACTCGGTAGGTTCTGCCAGGTGTTCTAAAGCAGGAAGGGTAGATAAATTTTGTGTAGGGGGGTGGAGATGAGGCCTCAAATCCTTCCAGGGAATTCCACTCTCACTAATTCCAACAAATACACTCTTCCTCATACACTTCCAACCTTGACCTTAGAGCTGGCGTTCCTATTTATTAAAGCTGAGAGAGAAAGCTGTTCACGAACCTGCCTTCCCTCGTGCCTCCTGACAGGATGGGAGGGTGGCGTTTCACAAAGTAAGATCTGTGGGATGTTACTAAATACTACTTGAGAGAGATGGTCAGGTAGGTCAGAAATGTAGGACGCTACTTTAGTAAGTTTATGCGATATGTAAATCTCCAAAGAGGGCATGATATGCAGAGTTTCACACACCTCTCTGACCCAGAACCTCCCAGCCTCCCATGACCACCCTCAGAGATTTCAGAGGAATTTTCTCAGTTCAGATCCTGGCTCCCCAGTTTCCTAGCTGGGTGATCTGAGGCAAATAATTCGAATTTTCTAGGTCTCCTTCCCTTTAAAATGGAGTACAGGACACGTGCTCTGAAGTCAGACAAACAAGCTCTGAATTTTGATTCTGACATTCTGACCGATGGGGGCATGGTCCGGTTACTTAGCCTTTCTAAACCTCAGTTTTCTCATCTGTAAAATGGGAGTAATCATGGTATCTACCCCACAGGGTGAGTGCAGACTGAATAAGAGAAGACAGGCGAAGTGCTTACTTATTACAGCACTTGGTATGCATTTATTCTTTGGCCCCATGAACTGTGAAGTGCTATATAAATGTCACCACCCTGTAAGGCCCAAGCAAAGCTTCTTTCATGAAGCTCCCCTGGCTGCCAGAGTCTCAGTGCCCTCTCATCCCTGGCTATACCGCTTATAAGACTATTTATTTACAAACTTATTCATCTTTAGTCATATGCTGATGTGTAGTATCAGATCCCACACTGATATCTAGTGTTTTCCCATATAATTCTTATCTCAAGCTCTTTTTCCAAAATAGAATTGGGCAAATTCTATCCATTGACTTAAGGAGTTTAAGAAGTTTGAGAAGCTCTATACACCCAGTGTAAAAACATTTTTAAGGGGAAACATGTAACATTGGAAAGCTAAAGTCTTCCATAACCTACCTCCTAGAGACATAAGAAATGTGGACAGCCTTCTGTGATCTTTCCAGATTTTGACTGTGTATATATAAATGTAAGTTTTTTATTAAAACGGGCCCACCCTGTACATACTAATCTCCAACCTATTTTTTCCCTCACACATCAGTCCATGTCATTACCTAAGGACTGACCTCATCCTCTTTTAAACAGCTATAGAGGATTCCGCTGTATGACCATACCGTAATTTACTGAATCGGTTCAATACAGATGGATATTTGGGTCATTTCAAATGAATGATGACTTCAGGGCAAGAGCTGTGTCCTGTGTGCTTCGGCATCTCCATAGAGTTAGCACCATGCACATGGTAAGAACTCAGGAAGTTGTGTTGTGTAAACTCTGACAATATTTGCCTCAGAATCACAGATGATTATTGAGCCAGAGTCTATTAAATATAACTCTCAATAGCCAGCACTGCTGTGACAAGCCTGGATGAGAAGGAACAACATTTGCAATGCTGGCCCTTGAGACAGATACAACTCTCAGATCCAAAAGACAAACTGTTCAAATTACAGTTTCAACCCTGGCTCCTTTCCTGTATTAAAATTCTGTGGTGACCCAGCAATTCTACCCCTAGAGATAGGCTCAAGAGAACTGAAAATATTATGTCCGCACAAAAACTTATACATGAATGTTCACAGCAGCATTCATGGAATCTGGTGGACACGATCCAAATGCCCATCAACTGATGAGGGAATAAACGGAAGGTGGTATTTGCATACAGTGGAATATTAGTCATAAAAAGGAGTGACACAAGCTTCAACGTGGATGAACCTTGACATTATGCGAAGCGAAAGAAGCCCATCACAAAAGGCCACATGTTACATGATTCCATTTACATGAAGCGTCCAGAAGAGGCAAATCCAAACACAGAAAGCAGATCAGTAGTTGGGGGTGGGGGAGCGACGGGAAGTGACTGCTGACTGGTTTCTTTGGGGGAGGATGGAAATGTTCTGGAATTAAATAACGGTGATAGTTGCAAAACATGGTGACTATACTAAAAACTGCTGAACTATACATGTTAAAGGGTGCATTTTATGATATATAAATTATACCTCAATTAAATACATAGAAGTCCTTTGAAAACTGGTTATCCAGTTGGTGAATTCCACTTCACCACGGATTTACTGCCAGAATATTATAGGAGAACCACCGGAAAGCCAAGTACTGTGCTGGGTCCCGGAGACACCGTGGTGAGCAGGACTCTCTCCTGCCCTAGCGAATCGCATGGCCAAGGCCTGCATAGCGACAAGGCCACACATCGCAGAGGCAGGGTGATGACAGCTGTGACAGGCGAGCCCAGGGAACTGACTGCTGAGGCAGAAGCAAGGACCCCGCCCAAGGGGGCCGCGGAGGGCATTCCAGAAAAAGTGGGCTGTGGTCTCGGGAATGAGGAACAGTGGCCAAGGAAAAGCAGGAGAGTGTCCTGAGAAAAATACTTATGTAAGGGCCAGACAGGAGAGAAACATCATAGAAAAGCTGAAAGATAATCAATAAGGAAGAACCCCCATTACCCAAACATGCCAATCAATGTAATTTTAGAAATCCAACAAGTATTTGACTCCTATGACGGGCCGCGCATTATGCTAGTTGCTGAGAATATACTGAACAAGATCAATGCAGACACTGGTATTACATTGTCAGTGATACATGGCAAAGAGTCTGTGGCTGATTCCTGGGTTTCGGCATGGTATTTAACAAGGACAAGGACAACTTGTCAATTTCTACCAAAAATGCAAATGCACTAATGCTTGGACCCAATCACCCTACTTCCTGTAAACACGCTACAAGATATATGGCTGTGTAGGCACGAAATGACCTATGTACCAAGATATCCACTGCAGCGCTGTTTATAAGAGCAAACGACTGGAAACAACCCAAGTATCCACCAAAAGGGGACTGGTGAAATGAACTACAGCGAACCTGTACAACGCAAGCCTAGGCAACCTTAGACCGCCATGAGGAGATTCTCAGTGTACTACATGGAAAGAGCTCTAGGATGTTTTGTTAACCAAAGAAGGCAGGGTGCAGAACAGTGTAGATAATACGCTTTGTTTTGCACAAGAAAGGGGATAGGAATATACATATATACACGTACATATGTATATATGTATATACATATGCATGCATATTGTATACGTCTATATGTACACTACCTACATGTGCAAAATCTATCATATAATTTAGAGCTGCTTGTATGTGCATAAATAGGCCCAAGGATACACAAAAATTAATGAAAGTGGTACCGGGGGGCAGGGGAGGGGAGCTGGATAAGAAAGGCCAGGGACGGATACCTTCAATGTATTCTTTCTCTTATGTTTTTGATTTTTGAACAACATGACTGTACTGCCAGATATTGCCTATTCAAAAAAAAAAAAGGTTCAATAGCTAGAATTAGAGGTTCCCTACCTGCATGCACATGCTAAAGTAGCAGGCACTCCTAATATGCTCACGAGCATCTCTTAACTGGGTACCCAAGAACCCTGAAGAGACAGCATGGATAGAAAAGCTGCAAATGGGGCGCCTGGGTGGCTCAGTTGGTTAAGCGACTGCTTTCGGCTCAGGTCATGATCCTGGAGTCCCTGGATCGAGTCCCGCATCGGGCTCCCTGCTTGGCAGGGAGCCTGCTTCTGCCTCTGACCCTCCCCCCCTCATGTGCTCTCTCTCTCTCATTCTCTCTGTCTCAAATAAATAAATAAAATCTTAAAAAAAAAAAAAAAAAGAAAAGCTGCAAATGACCACAGCAGGAGAAAGGCAACTCAAAATACACACTACCCCGTGTGTGCACTAGACCATCCTCAATCAATTCACACCAACAGAGGCGCTGGGGATACTGCAAAAGTGTAAAGCAACCCCTTCCTTTCAGGGAACTCACAGCAAGTACAAGGAGCAAGCTTCAGCCCTACTACCTGTGACCCTCCAAGCACAATGTGATGGAGTCACTCCTGTGCTCCGGAAACTTCAATGGCTCCCTATTACCTGAGCCGAGGAGTAAATCCAAACTTTTGAACAAGGGCCACCATGGGCCGAACCCTGCCTGCCAGTCCAGACTCATCTTCCATCACTTCCTTCCGCAACCCCCACCCCCACCCCACTTTGGTAACACGGAGCCATTTGCCACATAACCCCCCCCAACCCCGCACCTCTCTCTCCTTTACACACGTCCACTCTCTGCCTGGCCAATGCCCTTCAGGCCCCAGGGCCCAGCTCAAACTTCTTCTCCGTTTTCAAGCAAACTGTCCCTAATCCTCCCCGGAGAATTCTGCTCCCCTCCCTGACTCTCTCAGTGCACCTCCTACACACGAGCAGCAGGGACACTGCCGCCTCCCTAAGGACTCTCGGCTCCATGACGGCAGAATCTTCGCCTTTTCATCTTTTATCCTAGCTCCAAGAACAGTGCTTGGCAGAGAGCAAATGCTCGGTCTGAGTCTGGCTGCATGAATAAACAAGAGAAATACAGAGGCAGGCAGCAAGGAGGAGTGAACGTTGCTAGGGAAGAGGGGCCGGGGACAACGTTTGGAGCAGGTGGTGCCTGTGTGATATGGGAGGCAGGCATTCAAGGAGCAGGAGGATAGACATGACAGAGGAAAAGAGAAGCCCCAGGGGTGGGTGGGAGCATGAACAAAGGCAGGCAGGCACAGAGAGAGAGGATGTTCTGGAACACAGGTCGATGATTTGCAGGGGGGGGGGGGGGGGTTGGCAGGGCAGAGGCAGGGCCTGAGTGAGTAGAGGAGGTCCAGGACAAAGGCCAGTCAGACTTCAGGGGAGCCTAGAACGCCATGCTAAGCAGCCCAGACTTTAGGTGGCACCATGGAAGGATCTGAGGTAAGGGAGCCCCAGAGTCAGCTCTGTGTCTGAGGACCATCAGTGGTAGCTCTGTGGAAAGGCACCAGAGAGGAGACAAGAGGCTGAGGTCCAAGCTAGGACCCACGGAACCATTCAGGGCTCTGAGCTAAGGCCCAAGAACAGTTAAGTGTGAGAAGGGGCTTGGGAGCATATCAGGGGGTAAAACCGCTGGGACTTCGATGCGGGGGACAAGGCAAGGGAGAAATGACCACTGTGGGTTTCTGTTCCGACACATGCCCTTGTTTTCTCTCTCTCTTCTGGAGACAACATAAACCTCTCATGGGGGTAGGGGGTGATTAATAAAATTGTTGACAATCACCAACAGGCCTTGGTAAGAAGACCCCCAGGGGTTCAACCAAGGTGCTAGAAATCAGAAAAGGGCAAGTCTCATTGCATCTGTTTCTAGGGGTCTGCAAAATTTTAGAGATGGAAGGCACAGGACAGATCACTTCTAAGAATTCTTCACTGACACCCCTGTCAGGTACTCCCCAACACGATATGGGTATAGACTCTAGTACACACTGAGTGCTCGATAACTTGGCAAATGAAATGCTCCACTCGGGCCATGCCTACCTTCCTCTGTCCACCAATGAACTCTACATGTCCGTCCCCACCTCACCTCTCCCTAGAAAAGCCTCTACAAAAAAAAGGTCCCCTTCCCTCCACCTCCCCCTGAACACTGGAACAGAACCAGCTTCCTTAAGTAAGGCCACAGTACTCGACTGCAAGCCTCTTTGTGGCCTATTTAGCTAAAAAAGTAATAAAAGGCAGAGAAAAAAAAGATGTTCCATTAGCTGAGGCCCTCTCTACTTTTAAAAAAAATTAGAAATCATATTAGATGCAAAAAAAGACCTTTTAAATAAGTTCAAAGGCCATGTCAGTGATAATGCAAAGGCAACACAAGACAGGAAAACAATGATATTCCTGTTCAAGGGCAACAACACATCAATGCACGCCTCAGGGTTACAGTGAGGTCTAAGGAAAGGCTGTCCCTCTCTCCTAGCTTTAGCTGTCCTTGCCTGGGCTGCTTGCCTGTGTCGCACAGAGAGCCTGGGGCAAGAGAACTGGGAGAGAAGAGGCCTTGCCATTCCAGCAGCTCTCAGTGGACATCAGAGAATTCAGATGCTGGGGGAGGGGGCGTCCTGGTCCCGCCTCCTGGTTGGAGTGGAGACTGAAATTTTGGGGCGGGGGGCAGTTCTCACAAGGATCAGTGCCACAGCCTCTTGACCAGACCCTTCATTTGCAAGCTCATCCAGAGCATCCTAGGACACCAGCCTGCTGAGTACACTAATGCTGCATGCCAGGCCCAGCAGTGCATTCACATACAAGGACGAGCTGATCCCCTTGCCTGGTGTCCTCTCACATCCTCTTCTCTCCCTGGCCTGGTCCACCATCCGCTTACCCCTATTCTGGGCAAGCACCCCCCCCAGCAGACCACTACTTAGTGAACGCTACTGCGCACCAGACACAGAAGACCAATATGGCAGCTCAACTGTAGGACTCATCACCAAGAGACTGTACTCGTTTCCTCTCACCTGGCTCCCTCATGACATGGTCAGGTTGTTCCCTGTAATTGGGCAACCTGGCCTTCCCCTGTGTTCCCAGCATCTAAAACAGTGCCTCACAAAAAAGGCACTCTCTAGTCAACATCTGCAGAAAAAAGAGGCCGGAAATCAGAATCAGCTCAGTCCAGATTCTCATCCATTGAGCCACGTGAGCAACAGCCCACCTGGTGGGACTGAGAAGCCAGCACCCCTGGTCAAGTTACTCCCGGCCACAGCTGCAGGCTAAAGGTGTGGGACGTGGCCAGTGACAACCTGACAAGGCCACGGCTGTCAGCCCGGCGGAGCATCTGGACCCATGAACCTCAGGGAACAGTGACCGAGAAGCATCTCATTTTCTTTGTTTCGAAGCTCCAAAAATGACCACAGGAGAGCAAGGCATGTCAGCAAATATGTTAGCAGGCTTCCACTTCAGATTTCAGAATCTTGCACAGAATAAGTGTACTTACTGAATGATTAAAATAAGAAAAAGAAAACTGAATGGCAGGTGGCTAAATAGCGTTGAATGAAGGTATTTCCCAGGCTAGATAAGAAGAATGTCAAAAAAGTTTCTTCCACATTTCTTGGGTAAGAACGTACATTTACAACAGACCAACTTTGCCTTTTATTTCAGGGCTATAAAAAAAACCACGGCTTGCCAGAAATTTCTGGGGTTGAGTCATTCTGGATATCCAAATTTTCCCTATTGCTAAAGATTTAGGTATTGAAACTTTAACATTAATCCTTGTGGACAGAAGTGTTTCTAAAAATGTTTGTGAGAGGGGCGCCTGGGTGGCTCAGTTGGTTAAGCCTCTGCCTTCGGCTCAGGTCATGATCCCAGGGTCCTGGGATCGAGCCCCCCATCGGGCTCCCTGCTCAATAGGGAGTCTGCTTCTCCCTCTCCCTCTGCCCCTCCTCCCTGCTTGTGCTCTCTCTCTCTCTCAAATAAATAAATAAATAAATAAATAAATAAATAAATAAATCTTTAAAAAATAAATTAAAATTAAAAAAATAAGAATGTTTGTCAGCATACTGTATACCTTTTACTTTCTCTGCAGATAATCATTATGATCAAGCCCTGTACTGTGCTAGTCTATCATGTTAACCTCGAAATCTACAGAAGTTGTGCATATACTAAGTGACACCAAGTATGCATGGTTTTTTGTTTTTTCTTTTTCTTTTTTTTTTTAAGATTTTATTTATTTATTTGACAGAGAGAGAGGGAACACAAGCAGAGGCAGAGGCAGAGGGAGAAGCAGGCTTCCCGCAGAGCAGGGAGCCCGATGCGGGACTTGATCCCAGGACCCTGAGCTGAAGGCAGATGCTTAACCAACTGAACCACCCAGCCACCCCGGTTTTTTGTTTTTTCATTTCTTCATTTCTCTTAAGTGTTTAGTAATGGATAGTCCTTCCAGCTGTCAGCTACCCCAGCCACTTCTCCATTTTAACTCATTTTTCCTTCTGTAATCTTGGGAACCAGATAACCAAGCTTCATAGAACCGTGCGAGAAGTAAGTGTGGGCGGGCTGTGAGCAGGGGTCAGACCCCGAGCGGCTAGCCCAGGTGTGGTGTCAGGGCATCAGTCTGGGGCCATCCTGGGCTGCCCCGGAACGCCCCTCCCTGCATTCCCCCATACCATGCTGCTTCTCAGCTACGTTCCAAACAGAGAAGGTAGCCGCAAAGGGGGTATCTGCAGAGTCAAGGTGTCACCCCAAGGCTGTCCAAGTGCTCAAGTGTAGTAAGAACAACAGGTAGCAGGCATTGGGCACTTAGGCTGTGCCAGGCCTTCTTCCAAGCGCTGTATTTATATCAACACTTCTGACATATTTTATATTGATGCTCCTAATCCTTCCAACAACTGTGTCATATTTTTACTGACGAGTAAACTACAGCACAGAGAGATGAAACCACTTACCCAGAGGACACGGCAAGGACATGGCAAACCAGAATAGAACCAGAGGTAGAACCCTGACCTTAGCCACGGTGATTCGGGACCTCTAACGGTTCCCCCACAGAACCACACCACAAGATACTGCTTACTACTACAAAAACAAACAGAAACAAGCCCTCGGAAAGCAATGTGTGCCCCGGTGTGGTCCACCAGAACTCTCTGTGGTGACGGAAACACTCTATCTCTATCTGCGCTACTGAGATGTGAACTGTGGCCAGTGTGACCAAGGAACTGAACTTTTTATTTCCTTCCATGTTGGTGAGTCGGAACAGCCACACGTGGCTGGTGGCCTGCCGGATGTGGACACAAGTGCATCCACAAGTGTGGACTACTTTTGGTGAGCCAAACACAGATGCTTCCAATGAGAGACAGCATGGGTAACTCACACTTGAAGCTAGGCGCTAGAAGAAGGTCAAGAAGTCCTGCGGCCTCTCTCACAACCTCTTCTCCACTCTGCGCTGGTTTTAATTCACTATCCTAAGTTTGAGGAAGAAAGCCTGCTCTTTGGTCAGAGTGGTGGAAGAGGCTTCCACATGAAGGGGGGGCTCGCAGAAGGAGTGGCTGTAGTCGGCCGGGCAAAGCCTTGAGAGCACTGCTGGGGGCTTGGGGATGAGAGTGGCAGATCACAGGTCAGGTTCCAGACACTAGGTTCACTCTACTGATCTGAGAAAAATAAATAAATAAGCCACCGATGAATGTCCATGTGTATGTGACAAGCACATCACTGAGTATGAAGATCTGCTCGAGCCCAGGGCCCCAGAGGACACTCAAGAGGACCAGAATGGTAAAACCCACAGGGCAGGGCAGAAGACATGGGCCCCTCTTCTTGCTCTTCCCCAGCCCCCTGGGCAGCCTTGGAGAGGCCACAGGGCCTTCGGCTTGAAAGTCACAAACAAAGCCTACCCTCTCCCCCAACCCCAGATGATTCCTTTCTAATAGGAGGATTTTCTCCTTCCCCAACACGGGTTCCACGTCAAACCCAAATTTAGGCTAGAACCTGATTTTCAGCTCAAATAAGAAATGAAAACAAGATTAGAAGTAGAGACGGCTTAACCCAATGGAGGCACAACTTTAGTCTGACTAATCTTAAACCTATGTGGTTGGGGGGAAGGTGCCTCCTTCCCTACCCACCCTATTCTGACTGGCAATTTAAGTCGTATACACATTCCCCAGCCCTGTTCTGTGTAACCACGTGGAAATGGCATGACCGAGACACACAACAGCAAGCAAGTGGGGCCCAGAGAGCCGAGGGGCTTGCATGGGCCACGTAGCTATTTAACGGCAGAGCCCCAGGGAGAATCCAGGCCACTAGGTCTTAGTCCCCAACCCTCGCCACCACGCGCTTCCATGCCTGGGTCAGGACTCAAGCCTCGAGGAATCTGGAAGAGGAGCATGTGTTCACACTTCATGCCAAACCAGAGGGCAAACTGCAACTAAAAAAAAAACAAAACAAAACAACTAACAATCATTCCTTTCTACCTTCCGGGCAACAGTCACAAAATCCATATGAACAAGTGATTCCTTGCCCAAGAGGTCAAAAGTTGATCCAGTGCAAAGTCAGACTACAAACTACATACACTCTAAACTCAAGAAGTGTTGGGTCTGAAAAGTTCAATTCTGCTCCAAGTTCCAAGCAATTCTCAGCAGGAAACCAGGCATTGTGAAGCAAGCCTGGTGATTTCCTGCAGGACTCCAGGAATTGCTGGAGGGGAGGCCTGCTTACCCCAGGATTGCTCCTTCAGGTCAGGAGCCCCCAGACTGCTCTGCACATTCAGGAAAGGAGCCTGTAATACATCCCTGATACCTCTAAGCCTTAAGCCACATTCTTACCAACTCTTAACGTTATCTTTTGGCAGATCCCACACTGTACCAGGCACACAGACCAGACTGTAAACACTTGCTGACTAACCAGTATGATCCTGTGCATTCTTCAAAGCAAACGGGGTGGGGGAGGGGGGGATGGCAGGGAGTGGCAATCACATCTCTATCTTTTGTCTTGAAGTAGGCACGCCCTTCAGCCTCCCCAAAAGTCACAGAAATCTTCCTATTGGGGTGGGACACTAAAAAGTCTCTTTTTAAAACTCCCTGTAAGAAGAGAGTATCTATACCTTTATAATAAAAATAAAGGAACAAACTGATTAATAATACTCTGCCCTGAGGCACCTGGCTGGCTCAGCCAGTAGAGCATGAGACTCTTGATCTCCAAGTCATGAGTTCGAGCTCCGTGTTGGGCATAGGGCCTACTAAAAAAAATAATAAAATGAATAAATAAAGTAAAAAAAAAAATACTCTGCTTTTGCAAACTTCAGGAGCTTTATGAAGAAATCCTCACCCTACTTCAAAGACAGGGCAACTGAGGCTCAGAGTATTATGTCCCAGGTATGATCATCACCTCCATTAACCCAAAAGGAACATTTCAGATCATGCTGGAGTTTGATGGTAAAAATCTCAAGAAATCATATGGAAGAGTTCTTTTTATTTTTTTAATTTTATTTATTTATTTGACAGAGAGAGACACAGCGAGAGAGGGAACATAAGCAGGGGGAGTGGGAGAGGGAGAAGCAGGCTTCCTGCGGAGCATGACCTGAGCCAAAGGCAGACACTTAATGACTGAGCCACCCAGGCGCTCTTGGAAGAGTTCTCTTAACCTCAATTAATAAAGACCTCCTAGGGGCGCCTGGTTGGCTCAGTCGGTTAAGCATCTGACTCGATTTAGGCTCAGGTCAAGATCTCAGGGTCCTGGGATTAAGTTCCACGCTCAGCAGAGAGTCTGCTTGAGATTCTCCCTCTCCCTCTGCCTCAACTCACACGCTTGCTCGCGCTCTCTCTCTCTCTCAAGTAAATAAATCTTAAAAAAATAAATAAATAAAGACCACCTAGTACTGGAAATCACATCTGTACATGGGCATGCACGTGTGCACGCACACACATATGCCCAGCCTTTGGTCAAAGCTATAAAGTACAAGAGTACCAGCTGTTCCTCACAAGTTTCTAAATGACCACCACTCTTGTCCTCCAACGACTGACAACCCCACACTCAGGGTGTTGGGTCTCAATAAACCACCCCCTTTCACCAACAGCGGTGGTTTGAGGTTGAGGCCCAACAGTCTGTTTGTAAGTTGCACCTGCCACTTACATCAAGTTCAAGACCTGATTCCCCTCCACAAAGAATTTACCAGCTTCAAGCTACCACGCATCACGTGACCTCTCTGAGGACAAGGACCCCACCTTATTCATCTGCATTCTCAGAGCTCAACACAGGCCTACGGCAGGATTTCAATAAGCAGCTGCCAAATTAACGAACGTAGCACACTTAAGAAAGATATATCAATTGCAATGCTTCCTCACATACCCTTGCATTCAAAGGTAGCATCGAGAATTCCAGCAGGCAGACGTGTAGAAAATTCCCTAGACTTGAGTCAGAAGATGTAGGTTCAAGCCCCACATTTGCCAAAAATTCCCTCTCACTGTCCCGGGCAAATCTCCCAACCTCTGGGAGGCTTATTTTCCTTTTCTATAAACATAGTAGGTGGCTTCTAGGTTTCCCCCTAGCCCTTCAGCTGGTGAAATGCGAAGCAAAGATATGCCCTCGAGCTATGGCCACAATATCAACTTGAGGATAAGGGCAGGGAAAACAGAACAGCCAGAGGTAGCTCCGCTTACCCAGATGTCCGCGAACGACAGGCAGTAACTTTCACGGTAGGTGAAGCCCCTGCCCGTTCGCCTATGCTCACATGTGGTCCACACGTGAGGGTCCTTCTCTGTGGTCCCTCTCGGGGAGATGCGAATTTCCGTGACTGTCCCAGGCAGAAAAGCCTCCAAGTGGAACAATGACCTGCAGACATTACTTCTGGGTAATAAACAGATTCCACTCAGACAAAGAAAAATAAAGCAGCCTGTGGCTACATTCCATAGACTCCCCTGTTCATGGAAGCGTTAGGGCTGAGCTCTAAATGGGAGCCAGACGTTGCTGAATTCTTATTTTGGCTCCGACTCTAACTCGGAGGGAATGGTCCTTGGCCAAGTCTCTCCTCTGGAAGCCAGGCTCTGGATGGGTATGACAACCCCCATAAACCATCCAGATTACAGGGTGAGGCTAGGAAAGCATTTCACAGATGGAAAGTGTTGCCAACCCCTCAAGACAAATGAGGGAAGCCGTCAAGAGGCAACGTGGCTGGGGCGGAGAGCCACGGAGCAGCGCCTCACCTAACCCTGGGCTCCCGCAAACGCACCAGAGGGCTTCAGGGGCCTCAGATCACCCCCCACCCCCACAATCGGGCTCCACTTCCTCGGCTGAAAAGCAAGGAACGCTGTGGGAACCCACACTGGCCAGAAGAGCTGCCTGCAAAGCTCTTTAAACCACGCAGTGAACTCGCAACGCCAACCAGCTGTGACGAGGTTGGGTTGGGTTCTCCTCTACCACGGGACACTTGAGACAGCGGAGGTAAATCAAGGCAGAGCAACGGACTGGGTAAAAGATAAAGACCGGCTTGTGAAATAAGAAGGGCTGCATCAGGAGCCATGGTAGTAGTTTTACCATTTTCTTTTCCTTTTTTTCCCCCACCCCTTTCTTTAACCATGAGGTACCAATGGATACCAGATACGCAGCGCGGGATGAAAAGGTGAAGAGATAGCATCGGGGCAGTTTCCCACCAAAGCCTGCTCAGAGCGCTCTCGCTGATTAGAAAGCACTTCTGTCGTTTGGGAACTCTAATCCGGTCTTATCAAGCCTCTGGCTTCGTCATTTACCAGGGTGGGAACGGGAGGTCCATCAGCTCTGCCACGGAGTGATTTCTGGGGCCCCTGCCCACGACCAAGCAGATCAAAAGGGAGCTCATGCCTGCCAGAGTGAAGTTTTCACCATAGCAACACATGTACTCTACAAACAGTCAGGACTGAGGAGCTCTGTTGTGACTGGTCCGGACAGTGCCCCCGAGAAACCAACCGGCAACCGAGGGCTCAGACAACGGAGCGAGCGAGAGAAAAGTGGCACCTACTTAGCGTGCGCGGTGGTCTCCTCATGGTTCTGACCCCTCCACACAGCTGACAGGGGCCACCCAGAGACCCACAGCCCTGGTTCTAATGAGCAGGATGTCAGAGAGAAAACAGATGTTCTCGCAAGAGCAGCTGTCCCCCGGGCGCCCTGGGGAAAAGACGGACCCAGTGTCGAGCAAAAATCCCCTTTGGTGAGCAAAATGGCCAGCAATGGAAAACGTAGGGGCCAAGTCTCATGGCAACGCACGTCACATCTAAAATGAAATGCAACCCTGGTGCCCCACGAGCCAGTGTGGTGGTGGAAGGTGTGCAGGCAAGACCCAGCAATGAAGCCAAGAACAGCAGCGATCGGCGTGGTCGTTGAGACCATCGATCAAGCGCTCATGGGCTGGGCACAGTGCCAGGTATATTTACAGGTCTCAGTCTTCATCCTGAAGTAAGGGTCAAAAACTCACTAAGGGATCAACGCCACCTTTCTGGATATCACATTTTGGCCAAGGGAAGACACAGGGATAGCTGATGGGCCATTATGTCTCACAGGTGAGGCTTAACACTTGAGGCTTGACCAGGAGGCTTGACCAGCTCCCAGTTTCTGCTCTGTTGCTCTGATCACTGAGCGATGTGTGTAGAAATCCAACCACAGAACAAGGGCACCCAAGAGAGTAAGTCACCCTTCTCAGTTTCCCTGGGCTAATTTCTCCAAAACACCACTGAAGGATGATGTCAGAGCCTAGAGAGGATGATGCATAAAGTCAAAGCTGTAAAAAAAGCTGTAAAAGCTGGCGGAGAAACATCTTCAAACACGCATTAGAAGGTAGTCAAAGAAATAACCAGTGTGCACAGATGCAGGTCTGCGCCATTGACGAACCTCTCCTTCACAGAAACACAATAGAAGCAGAACTGTTTCACAATGCTAATAAACAGGAGCGGCAGCCTGGCTTCGGGTTATAATGCCGATCTGTATGTCTGGGAGGATGTAAACAGATGCCACGGCGCCCCTGTACTAACAGGACTCCCATTGTATACACCGAAGACACATCATCCCGGCAAGTCAATCACGGTGTCAGGAACAGGGAAGAAGGTAGCCCTACCACAGCTACTTCCAAAAGAAGCAAACCCAGCCACCATTGGAAAAGGTCTCTGGGTCCTGAACCCTTAAGTCATCGCAGACCAAACTGGGAACTGAACCTACAAATGACAGGCCTAGAATTTTAGAAACATTTCCTTGCCACAGAACCAGCAGAGCCTGCAAATGAGCTTTAAAACCAACAAAAAAGTTTCTGTTTCAAAATGACATTTTAGAGGTAATGTATAATTGCTTCCTCTCTGTTCGATGCTCCCCCCGCCCTTCGCCCCCGCCGCCTTTTTCTCATTCTCCATTCACTAATAAGAGAGTTTTCCTCTTCCCCTGCCTGTTTCAGTTTGAAACGTGGCACTGAACAGGCCACTGGAAAGCAAAGGGAAAGGGGAGGGGAAGGCTGCTTTCAGGTCTGACGCACGCACACACCCCCCAGCTGGCGGCCCACACCCCGAAGGAGGGTCAGGCCGACTCCACCGCAGCCAGGACTGAAGACCCAAGCCGCTGGGTAGAAAACTCCCACTTGCACCAACTCCCCCGAAAGCAGAGTTAAGAAAGAGAAAGCTGGAAGGGAAGGAGGGGGAAAAAAATAAAGCTCCACATTCCTGACATTTTTTAGCCAAGTGCTTGTGGCTACACAGAACAGCTCTATTCCAAACAGCCTTGCGGAATGGAAAGAAAACCTGGGTGCAGGGCGAAGAACCTGCCCTCTGCCTTGGAAATGGGAGACCGAATTTTAGGACGACCCAAAACTAAACCAGAAGGGAGGAGGGAGGGGCACTTTCATGTGTGTTCCCCAAAGGCAGTGATCCCCAGGGAGGAAATTTGGAGTCAGCCTCTCCCAGAGGATAGAACTGAAGTCCTAGGGTCCTCGGAGCGGGGGGATTAAGGTCCCCCGAAATGCTGGCGAGCTGAGGGTGAGTTGGGGAAGGGTAAGGCACAGGTGAGATGGAGACCAGTCAGGATGCCAGGGCTGCGGTGGCCTGGGGTGGGGGCAGAGGGGTCCAGCTCATAGGCGGGGGCTGGGCGGGGGACCCCAAGGGAGGAGTGGCCAGGAGAGTCACTCTTTGTGGCAAGAATCCTAAATGGGTTTTCCTGACTCAGCTTCTGAATGAAGGAACTCTAGCCCTGCCCAAATTAGAAACCCAAGAGCCTGACGTCCTCTCTCCCTGTGTCCCCCTTCCCTTGCCACCTCCTTCTATTCTCACTTCTAGGAAAAAGCTTGTTAAGGGCTGGACTGCCCCCCCTCCCACATGCATTCCTACATATACACCACATCTCCAGGGGAGAACCCAGAAGACCCTTAAGTAGATGTATCCAGTAAGTCCTGTGCTGGCTTATGAGGAGCCACCCCCGGCTTTACCCCAAATGTGAAGATGCCCACATGTGTCTCTCTGAGGTCCCTAGGACCAACCGAGTTATTTCTGCTCTTTTGGTAGGGAGAGCAGAGCTCCAAAAACCTGACTCTCTCTCCTACCTCCTCAGAGTCAGTTGTCAGGCATAGACAAAAAGGACCTATGTGCCGAACACAGCAGAACACGTGTCCTTCAGAAGGGAGGTTTGGGCATGGCCCTCTCTCTCACATACCAGCATACACCGACAATCCCACAATGTACCTCCGAGGCCCGTTCTAGAAAAGGTGCCCTGCCCTGTAAGCCCAACCGTTGCAGGTCTAAGCTTCTGCAGATAGAGGGTGGCGGGAAGAGGGAGTCCGTCTGCAGGGCATTTCGGCCAGGGCCCTTTCCACATTCCCCCAGCCAATCCCAAGACGGGGAACCGGGGAAGGCATTTTTGTTATTTCCTCCATCCTGTACCTTCCTCTTCTGTCAGGGAGTGGGAGTAAGGGCTCCTAGCACTTTTCAACTCCCACAAAGTCCCAGGTTTCATGCAAAGGACTTTCCACAAGGCTGAAGGCAGGAGAGGGAAGGAGGTACAGAGCTCAAACCCTAAGCAGCTCTTTGAAGCAACGATAAAACCCACAGAGCCACGAGCCTTAGCAACTGCCCGGAACGCAGCAGAGAGGCACAAGGCTATGGGAGAGACCCGCCGGCTGAAGAGAGTGTGCCTATGAGGTCTACAGCTGTCACGTGTGTCTGTCCAACCACACCCTCCAAGACTGGCGACACGGCATTGGGAGGCCTCTTAGAACGGAGGACAGCAAATAGATACTGAGGGTATGGGCTGCACAAAACAAAATTCTTGTTTCATTAAAGCTAGTACTATGATCAGTAGTAACGGGGCTTCGGCAACAAGCGACGCGTTTTCACATTTGTGGAATCCGTTCTGGCTCTTACTGCTTACATGATCTCAGTTGAACCTTCCAATAACCTTGTGAGGAAGACAGGTTTTACTAACCTCTTTAGCCAAGGGGAAACTGAGGCTGCAGTCAATTTTTCAGTCCGGACTAGTGACAGGGCAGAGACGGGGACCCAGGGACGGCCCTGGCTTGACAAAGTCAGGGTGAATATGCCATGAGAGCTGTGGGGGTGGGGGAAGGAAGGAGGGAGGGACTGAAGGGCAGGAGCCCTAGCAAAAGCTGGAGTGCAGACCCCAATCCTGGTCCCAGGTTTATTTCCTACAGACCCGGAAGGCCAGCCAAAGACGCATTCACACATCCAACCCTGACTCACCACCACGAAAATGTCCCCAGCCTGAGGGCCGCTTCAGGCCCAAATAGAACCCTTGTCATCCACAGAGGGGACACAAGGAACCCAGAGAGAGAGGGACACTGAAGGAGAAATAAGCCACACTAGGAATCCTCCATCTCCAAGGCCGTTTATAAATGGTTACAGCTTCCTAAACCATCCCTGAGAATGCAGATAAGCAACACTACCCAGCAGGGAGGACCAGGCACGCCTCAAAGGAGAGTGAGTTGAGTGAGAGTGAGGGGAGTGTCACTCACATAATCTCACTCTTGAGACAAGATATACCAGAGTAAGCCCTATACTCACTTTCTTCCAGTTCTTCCCACTTTGGATATCACGTTTTTCTCCCTCTCCCGAGCACTCAGTCATTCCCTTGGATTCTGACCCCCAGCAGGCTTACTAAAACTCTGCTTGGTGAGGCCTACACCAGGGCACTGCTGTCCGTGGTCGGACCCCATCCTCTCCACCCCCTGTCCCCCACAGCTCTGAGAGAATCATCTTTCCCCTAAAAGCAGAGAATATCCCTGTCCCTCTCCTTGCCCCTGTAACAGGGGAGAAGCTCTGGCTCCACCACAGATGGATCTAAAGGGACAGTCCTCAGGGTAATAAAGGGTATATGAAACCCGGCCTTTTCGGCAAGGGCAAAAAAAGGGGGGGGGGAGGATGGCAGAAGGGCACTGCTGGGACAGGGTCAGGGCCACACGTGAACACCCTGAGCACCTTCCAGAGGTGAGGATGCATGAGACCTGGAAAACCAGGTGGGACGTGGAAAAGAGTCAGGGTCCCTCCCGCTGGAAAAGCCCAGAGGAGCTGGCAGCCACCGCTTGGGAGGGGGAATTGTGCAATGACCGCGGGTCTGGGAGTCTCCGGGCTTGGCTCCCGGACACCAGAAAGGAAACCCCACTGGTTGGGCCAGGGTGGCAGCGCTGCGGTTGGTTCGAGGCCAGCCTTAGGATCCAGGGCTGCAGAGAGCGCTGCAGGATAGTGTGGGTGCTCAAGGGGGCGGCAGAGCAGGGCAAGGCTGGCGCGGCCGCAGACCTGAGGGGTGGCGTCCGGGATGACCAGGAGGCCAAGGGGGCGCAGAGTGCACAAAGCCGGGGTGCAGAGCGCGTACACGGCAGCCAGGCGCCCTGGCTCGGACGAGGACCCGCAGGACCTGCAGGGCTACGCCGGGCGACGCACGAGAGGGGGCACCCCCTCCCCAGTCTCGCTCACCTCGAACATAAGCCCGATGAGGACGCAGAGCACCAAGCAGAAGCCGATGTCCGCATGGTTGTGGATGACGAACTCCTGGCTGAAGAGCGGGTAACTTTTCGTCCTCCTGCGGAAAGCCATGGCAGCGGGCGCGCAGCGGCCGGCGGGGCCAGCACCCTGCGCTCTCGAGCCGCCGCGCAAACTTCTCCAGCCCCGGCCCGGTCCGCCCGCCGGCCCGCTGCCCCGCTCGCCCTCCCGCCCGCCGGCCTAGCGCCCAACAACTTCTGGGGCCCGCCCCCTTCCTCCGCCCGCCCCCGCCCCCGCCGCCCGGAACCGCCCCCGGCCGCAGCCCCCTCCCCACCCGCGGCCCGCACTCGGCGCGCCGGCCTCGCTGCGGCCCCGCCCCCCGCGCGCTTAACCCTCTGGCCGCCGGGACGCGCGGGGTCGGCGGGGAGCGGGGGAGGGGGCAGCGGGGGGGGGGGGGGGGGGCGGCGGCGGGGGCGGCGCTGCCATGGCTTTCCGCAGGAGGACGAAAAGTTACCCGCTCTTCA
>NW_023270807.1:18479098-18537838 GCF_011800145.1 Mirounga leonina
GCGCGGCCCGGGTCCCTGGCCCCGCGCCCCGCCGCCTTCTCGCTGCTGCGGCCCGGCCGCCTGCGGCGCGCGGGGAGCAGGCCGCGGGGGGCGCTGACGCCCGGCCTTGCCGGGACAGGAAGTGGGCCCGGGTTTCCCACTTCTCGGCGCCCGCTCCTTCCTCCGCGGGAAGGGAAGGGCCGGGGAGGCCGCGGCCCGGCGGAGGGCGGGGTGCGTCGGGTAGCCGGATACTCCCGGGCTTGCGGGGCCGGGAGCCGCGCAGGTTCGGTGGAGGGAGGGGAGCTGCCGGCGGGCCTTCTCGCTGGCCGCAGCGCCAGGCACGGATGATCAATGAACCTCCGGTCGACCGAGTGTTTATTGAGAGCTTGCAGTGACCTAGGCACGGTTCAGATTGCTGGGAATACGCAGCAAACAAACAAAAAAGACCTGCCCCGGGGGCCCCTGTATGCCAGTGAGGAGAGTGGATGGATGGGTGCAGTTTTGCTAACTTCTGAGACTTTTGTGCTACTATCAATTAGTTATACCCGTCTTACCCAGAGTCTGCCTTAGATATTAATTGATCTGAAGAAGAAAAAAAGAAGGCACTGTCTCCTGTAAAGTTTCTATTTAATATTAAGTTTTAAAAGTACTCCTGGAAAGGACAAAATGTATTTTTAACAAATTAACTTATATAGGCAAATATTGGATTTATGCCTACCAGTAATGAAGGAGTCAACTAATCACTTTCTAGATGTGCGAAAATGCAAAATGAACAAAGAACTATTTAATTCCTATTCTCCTTTTCATTAGGTCCAGAGTTATTTCACTTTTAAGTAAATATGATTTCTTAAACATGGCACGGTGTGGGAAATGTGATTGAGACTGGACTTACCTTGACTTCCTAGATAAATTTTACATTTGAAGTTTCTTCACTCATCAGTATTTAGATACAGTCTTTGGTCTTTAATTTATCTGGCTTCAGGAAATGGGAAAATATTGCCTACATTGGACTAAACATTTAACTTCAAGACTGACCTTTCTTAAAGTTGGACCCGAGTTTCATGAGGAGTAGAAAGATCAAGAACTCCAGAGCATCTTAATTTTCCACCTGTGAAAAGGTGTTCCTATTTTCAAACGGCAGCCACATCTGTCAGGTTAGAATTAGAATACCAGCATTTCAGATGGTTCAACCTAATACTTTCCTCGTGTTTCCCCATGACCATTTGTAGAGGATATCGTGGTGGGAATTTCTTGCATAAAGTGGGATATTGCCAACCTCGGCCTGTATTCAGGCCAGAAGTCCTAGGAGATAGTTAGGGATTATAACCTCCAGGTTTGTAAATGAGAAACCTAAAGTAAAGGGGATAGCTTAGTGCTCATACTGATGATTGCCAGCCCTGAGTCCTTTCAAATGCAATTGAACAGTTAGACAAAGCGTTCTTAGATGCATGGTTTGATATTCATTACCTTACAACCCCATGGAGGAAGCACTAGATGCCTACTTCAGCCATCCCAGCCATCTCTAAGTCCTAGTTTCAAAACCATCTTCAACCCCAGACAGACCTCTTCCCAACCCCTCATCCAGTCATGGATCCTATGAATCTCAGCACCTCAGAACAACCTCCCAACAAACCCCCGCCCCCACCATTCTTTACCTGGCCCACACTAATTACCCATAGATACCCTGCCTCCAGTATCTCCCCCTTTAACACACCATTCCATTAGAAACATCTATTGAGCACCTACTAAGTGCCAAACACCGTGCTAGTTACCAGGGACAGAAAGATAAGACAATCCGTGTGTGGTGGTTTTAAAATATGTCCTCAAATTCTTTGATGCTCCTCCCTTCAAGAAGTGGTGATTAATCCCTCCTCTTGAATGTGGGCTGGACTTAGTGGATCACTTCTAACAAATAGAATATGGCATAAGTGATGGTGTGTGACTCCCAAGACTAGGACATGAAAGACATTTTGGTTTTCCCCTTTCTGTCTTAGGTCACTTGTTCTGGAGGAAGCCAGCTGCCATGTCGTGAAGTCAAGCAGCTTTATGGAGAGGTCCACATGGCCAAGAACCAAGGCCTCCTCCCAACAACCAGCACTAATCTGCCAGGCTTGCCACCTTGGAAGCAGATCCTCTAGCCCTCGTCAAGTCTTTAGATGACCGCAGTCCCAGCTGACCTTTTGACCGGATTTGGTGACTGCCTTTTTTTTTTTTTTTTAAGATTTTATTTATTTATTCATGAGAGACAGAGAGAGAGGCAGAGGGAGAAGCAGGCTCCCTGGTGAGCAAAGAGCCCGATGAGGGACTCAATCCCAGGACCCTGGGATCATGACCTGAGCCAAAGGCACATGCTTAACCAACTGAGCCACTCAGACACCCCTGGTGACTGCTTTAATTTAAGATCTATTAAGAGTTAAAGGAGTCAAAACTTAAGGCCGGGATGATATAAATGACGGTGGCACCATTAAAAAAACTATGTGGGGGCGCCTGGGTGGCTCAGTCAGTGAAGCGTCTGCTTTTGGCTCAGGTCATGAGGGATCCAGCCCCGCAGAGGGCTCCCTGCTGGGCGGGAAGCCTGCTTCTCCCTCTCCCACTCCCCCTGTTTGTATTCCCTCTCTCGCTGTGTCTCTCTCTGTCAAATAAATAAATAAAATCTTTAAAACAACAACACCAAACAGTTGGACTGCAGTTAGGGAGGGAAACTCAGAATTAAAGGTATCTGGTTCATCTGCAATGGGACTACTCAAGCCGTGAGGTTAAAAGTAAGCGATCCCGGGAGAGTGTGCTGAGTGAGAAAGGCCTGAGGGCAGTAGCGTCCAAGGTGGGGAACCTCGAGCTGAGAAGGGAGGAGGAGAAAAAGGAAAGTACAGGATGCAGGAAGCCAGGACACAGTTCACGAGGCTAGGGTAAATCGGGCAGGATGCGAATAAAATGAAGCCCCCCGATGCACTCATTATGGCCTCTGAGAGCACCCTTTTTTTTTTTTTTTGAGAGCCATTTTTAACTGGACCTTGGAGTGGGCTTAACCGTGGGTAGAAGATGAGAAAAGGAGGTGAGAAAGTAGTCTATTCTTTTGAGAAGTTTGGTGAGGAAAAGGGAAATGGATGGTGTCTTGGGGGATATAGAGGATCTAAGGCAGGATCTTTAAATTACATATATATTTGGAGATTGGAGTCTGTTTGGAGAAGAAACAGGAGAGAGAAGGAGGAACTGAAAATACTGTAAATATTAATCCTAGAGATCATTGAAGAAATCAAGGAGAACAGCTCTAACCATAAGGGGAAGAGGGAAAACTCCTCAGGCTGGGGCAAGGACCTAAGAATGGGTGAATATATATATAGTTACATCTGGAGGTGGAGGAAATAATTAGCTCTCCTGTTTCTATTGCACTTTACAGTAGCCCTGTGAGGGAGGCAAGATGGTTATTACCAAGCCCTGTTGTTGCTCTTCTGAGACACATGAATGACCAAGGGCCACATAATTAGTGGGTAGCTGAACCAGGACTCAGACCAGCAGGTCAGCACAGGGTTCCCTTTGCTAGACCATCCTGTTAGCCTTTCAGGCTTCTTAAAGTGTGGCACTGATCAGGGCCATACCGTCTGTCTCTCCACCTGTCCCATCATGGCTGCTGATAATTCTGCCACACCAACTCTTAACTAAATTGGAGTAGCCCCTCTTTCCAGAACAGACCATGTAGCTTCCAATCTTTATGTTTTTGTTCCCCTCACAAGGCCTTTGTTCGGTGTCCCTTTGCCAAAATGGTAACTGTCCTTCAAGATAAAGAGCATGTATCTCTTCCTTCGCCAAGCTGTCTTCAGGGCACTGGGCTGGAGGCACGTGCACATCTCTCAGGTAGCAGCAATCAGTGTATCTGTCTATGAGTTTTACCCCCCACCCCCAATAGTGTCACCCTTCAGGGCAGGAATCTAGCCATTTGCTCTCATATTCCAATAGCACCAAGCATAAGAATCCCACATAGTATGTTCTCACCAAATGTTGGTTGAATGAATGATTGAATGAGAGATGCTGTTGCCTGGGCTGGTATAAATGTAACCATTATCCCCAACAAATGGAAAATGTATTTTCTCACATACCAAGAAGTCCTAAATTAGTTCATTCCCAGAAGTAAATGATTCATCGAAAACTAGGGTCTCACTATCTTCCCATTTTGCCACTCTGTTTGCTTTTGTCTCAGATTTGTCCCTCATGGTTACAAAGTGGCTGCAATAGCTCTAGGCATTCTTTATTCATTCCTTCATACAACAAGACCCAAAACTCAGACAAGAGGGAGAGGGACGTTTTGAAGAGTGAAGAAAACTTGCCCAGAAACCCCAGACTTCTCCTGATGCCTCACTGGCCAGAATTGCATCCCATGCCCATTCCTAAACCAGTCATTGGCAAGGTGAATGGAATTAACATAATTGGATTAACCTCACCAGGGAGACATCCTCAGAGAGCTGGCAGAAATTTCTCACCTCCTTTGAAGCTCTGGCTACCCCTCACTTGAATAAAATAAGAATTCTGATTGCAAGGAAAAGGGGAGAATGGGTGTGGAGCAGGCATCCAGAAGGATCTGCATAGTGATTTTTTTTTCCTCTATATATTTTCACATCTTTGCCTCACAGGACACACAGCATTCTTGTCCAAAGCCATCCTTACTTTCTGGTTTCTTGCAGAAGGAACATGAACCTTGCAAATGTCATACCCCTGGCAGTTACTGTTGCAATGTCTGGCTGAAGGGTCTCCAGCTTGACAAAGTGGACTGTGTGTGCTCTGGTAGCGCAGCATATTATATCAGACTCAATACCACCTTTGGCCAAAGAGTGAGGCTTCACAGCTATCAGAGCTTCTTGCCCCCAGTATCACAGCAGTTTAGTGGAATCAGTGGTATACAAAGGGCAGGGCTGTAGGAGTGGTCGTCCCTGGCAGCAAGCACTAAGGAGCTGCATGGTCTATAAAGAATTTTAAAACAATGATAAACCTCTAAATGCAATGTGGTATCCTGCATTAAACCCTGAAACAGAAAAAGGACATTAGTGAAAACTAATGAAATCCACATAGCCTGTAGAGTGGTTAATAGCATTGTACCAGTGTTAATTTCCGTGTTTCGTTAAACGTGCCACGCTTCTGTAAGCAAGGTGAAAGATTTATGAAGATTCTCTATCCCATTTTTACAACTCTCTTACAAATCTAAAATTATTTCAAAAATTTAAAAAAAAATTTTAAATGGCAAAAGTACCTAAAAATTGGATATGCTTTTTTGTATTATCACCATGACAATCCTAAACAATGTTAGTGATAAAAGCACCTGCCCCCTCACCCAAGTGTTTTGGTTCTAAGTTCTAAGCAATCGTTGTAGCTGTTGTTGAGTCTTGATAACAAAAATGTAAGTTCCAACTCAGCACATTTTTATTATTTATGTTTTGATAAGCATTGCATTCTATATGCAGGTTAATCCTAGTAACTCTCATATATACAGTCGACCCCTAATATATGGGGTCTCAGATGCACCCGTTTGTTTTGAGTAGGTTCATATCCAGCTACAATCATCTGAGCTTGTTTCTAGCCCAGTCATGTCTCCAGCCCAAGGGTACTTTAGAAGCTTGCATTTGAACCACAAATTGGAAACAATTCCAGCACAGTGATTTTACAGCTGAAGAAATAGTACGTGTGGCTTCAGTTCTGTCATTCTGTGTGACCACTTGCAGCTTTTATGTATGTTTAAAATTTAAAACAGTGAAACAGTGCAACATGCCCTTATTATTATTTGTTTCATGTCCTGTGTCATGATTATTTCTGAATTTTGTTTTTATGTCGAGGAGCAGAGAGTTAAAAATGATTAGCTCCAGGCATTCAATATGCTAAATATAAGAGTGAGTGGAATTAAGATCCCAGGTACTAGAAACTACCATAAAAATCATATTTTCACTCCCTTCCTTTTAGAGATCAAGAAAGTTCAAAGACCCAGAAAGTTGCCGAGGTTAATAAGGATTTGGTGAATTGGGGCAAGGACAAGGGCCTCTCCCCTCCTGGCCCAGTGCCCCCAGCACTGTTTCTGCAGCCCATGCCCGCTCTCCTTTAGCAGACAGGCAATAACTTACAAAAACCGAGTCACTTGTCCAGGGTCAGCTAGTGACTCAGTGGCAGAGCAAGACGTGGGAACCAGGACTCCTGACCGTGTGGGGCTCTAACCACTGCCCCCATTTCCTCTTTCCAGCTCTCATTCAACTAGAGACAGATTAATTCCAGACGACCAAAGAATGTGCCACCTGACATATGGAAAGAGGGGAGCATTTTTTTAAAAAAGTCACAACTCAAATTGACATTAGAAAAGAGTAAATTTCAGTCAGAATTCCCACAAGCAGAAAAACAGTGGAATACAACATTTGGGAAGCATGGGAATGATTCCAGACCTTGATTTCCACTGATTTCTCCAACTTGGGGGGCTATTGTTCAATGGAAACTATATTGGGATCTTAAGCTGCCCACAAAAATGCTCATCCTTAGTTTTTTCATGTTTAAGGAGAAAGCAATAATTATTAGAGTGACATTTGTGATGCAGGGGGCCATCACATTGAGGATAAGCTCAATAGCAAGAACTCCATGGAAAGGTGTGCATGAACCACTGCCTTCCCTGAGCCACTCTCTCCTACACTTTCCTAGACTAGACTTTCTAGACTAGACTAGACTTTCTAGACTCCTAGAAAGGTAGGCACTATCTTGATTAATAATCAATCTAGGCACCTCCCTGTGAACCTTTGCTACCAATTCTTGAAATTCATCCCATCTCTGTTTTTCAGATCACAGCCCAGGATTCAGAACCCATTCACTTGTGAATTGTCAGGCATGGACACTACATACAACTGTTGGGGTCTGTCTTGGCACAGCTCCCTACCACAATAATTGTTTAGGTGATCCCTGATCCCCACTGAGCTAATAATTGACCTCCTACCGCGTGCTTGGAAGGATGATGATTGAGTGGATGGATGGACGGATCGATGAGTGGATGGATGGAGGAATGGAAAGGTGGATGGTTGGATGTAGGTAGCATTTTGTTCTCTACATGAGTGGATGGATAGATAGATTTACAGGGAGGTAGATGGATAGATGGGTGAATGGAATGGAAGAGTGGATGAGTAGATGGAATGGAAGAGTGAATGGGTGGGTGGATTAATGGATCAATATACAGGAATCCATACCATTCCATTTTTATATTGGTGCCCAAGGTAATTCAGTAGTAAAGGGGCCCCAAAGGGATTCTACTTCCACATAGGAAATATGTTCAAGACCAAAGCTATATTTGGATTGTGTAGAACTTAGCCTTCGGGTAGATTTTAAGGCCCTAAGAGGCAGGAATTATAGCTTTCCATCTACGTGCCTTAATAACCAGCTCATTCCCTGCTACATAGTAGGTACTGCATGAATATTTGTTGCCAAGAATGAATGAATGAATGATTTGAAAAACACAAACACATCCTGATTCTTTGTTCTTATATTCCAACATTAAAATGTCATTCCTTTGTGAATCAATTATGTATCCAGAAAGTATCCAGTTAGGATGCAGCATATTCCTGGATATTAAATACATTCAGCTCTTTCCATTTGTTGTTTCCTTGGCAGGAATTAGCTAGTCACACTGCTGTCTCTCCTGATTCCTTGCTGATGAGGTTGGGCACGGGGCAGGTCCAGAGGTTTCTCTGACTGGGCTGAAGGATTCTTGCTGACCAGTGCGAATGGGCCCTTTACAGTAGGAAATACCAGCGCTGTGAGGAACAACCCAAAGACGCTCCTCTCTCATCTGACCCCTGGCAGCTAGCCCCTGGCCTTCTCAGCATCCCCACCTCTTGGTAGGATGGGAATTCCTTACTTCGTCCCCTGGGTTTCTGCAAGGTGGGCAGGGCACGCCAAGTGAGGAAAGAAATGAGAGAGGAGGAAGAGCGAAAGCAAGAAAGGAAGCATAAGAAGAAAGGAAACACGGGACAGTAAAGAGAGGAGAGGGGAGAATGGGCAGGGGCAGGAGAGAGCAGAATGGTCTTTGCAGCACAATGCCTCCGGTGATACCATCATCATTGTCTTGCCTGAGCAGATGTGCAAGGATTCCATCTACTCATTATACAGCATGGAAATGGAACACGTTTGTTTCTATCAGCCTCATCGGAAATCTTGGCAGATGCTGTCCGAAAGTGCGTACTGCTTCGGAGATGTGATCTTTCAACAGCGCATACTGTACTTTTTTGATTGGGGTTGGAAAAGACAGGAAGAGGGAGCTGATTGTGTTTTTGTTTTGTTTTTTAATTTTGAAATTACTCTCTCCAAGGAGGCTTTTCCTTAGACCACACGGAGCTCCTCTGACTAGCCAGGATGGCACAACCAGGGGTCTGGGGCTGGCCAGCAGGCTTAGGGCCACCCTAAAGCCCTGTGCCAAGGGCCCATTCCTTTGAAATAGCCCCCTCTGTACAGGGTTCAGAGCTCCCCCTTCATGGCTCTCACCTCCCCTTAGTCCAGCATTATTCTGAGCTTCCACTCTCCTCCACTGCACTTCAGCCTCGACCTCCGTGTCCCTGTCTCGCCTGAAGACATCTGAAGTGGGTGGTTCAAGCAAAGAGCATTTTGTTCCACGCTGAACGAGGCTCAGGGAGACCGGTAGTGCCAGAGACAGGAGTGGGCACCATTCGTCACTAAACTAAAGCCTCGCAGTGTGCAAGTTCCCCACGACAAACACCACCTTTCCCTGGGAAGACAGCCAAGACCTGGAGCCCTGCGTAGGAAATCCCCAGTGAGAGGCCCTTCCTGAGCGCCACAGAAAATGGTTCTTTTCATCGACTGAGTCCCCTTCCTTTCTAGCGTACAGGCCTACATCACATCCCCCTTCCTGGCCTTCTACACTCCGCTCACATGCCAAGTGCCCCGCCCTGGCGCCTCATGGCTCCTGTGTCCCTTCCCTTTCCCCTCCACGCTCACTGGGCTCCCCCAGCCCTCACAAAGCCTCCTCCTTCCCCCAGTAGGGCTGCCGACTCTCCCTCCATCCAGCAAGCACTCTGTGCCCCCACGTGAAACTGTTCCGTGCCATGTCCTCACATCTCCAGAGGCTCCTCTCGGGTTGAACAGAAATGGTTTGTTGACTTTACCAGATTAGCAAGGGGAGCAAATTCCACAGATGCCTCTGTCCCTCAGTCTCAAAGTTCAGACCTCCAGCTTGATAGCAGGAGGAGGTGATGCGGGCAGCCTGAGAGTGCATGAAAGAATGACAGCTAACAGTCCCTCTTCATGGGGTAGTTGCTAGCCGGCAGGCAAAGGTCGACACCTCTCACGGCTTCTTAATGTAATCCTCACGACAATCCTCTCTCTATTCCTAGCCCTGCTTTACAGAGGAGGAACGAGATGGCACGTGAGGCTAGGGAGAGGCAGACCCGGAGTGTGCCTGGAGGATGGCACTCCTGCGCCCCTGGGATTACCTCTCCCAACATGCACTGCCAGGAGCAGGAGACTTGGATTCCAGCCTCCTCCTGCCACTGCTCAGGTGGGTCACTTCGGGCCTGCCACCTTCATTTTCCAAATGTCCTTCTCCTGATCGGAAAAATTATGGGAAGGAGGTGATTTCCTGGGGCACTTCCATACAGTGACACTGATTCTTTTCCTCATTATAAAGGCACTCAGAGAGATCCCCAAGCTTCCAGGACTCAAGACCAGCCCCAGGTAAAGGGATGAAGTAGCTGTTCTTTGAATGTGTCCCCATCTGGAACAGGGTGAACATACAGTCCAGCGTGAGGCAGCCATTCAGTCCAACTCTCCTGGGCAAGAGGGCGTGATCCCTCACGCTTTGACATGAGATGGAGTCATAAACACTGTTGTAGATAGCAGGGGCCATATGATCCCAGATGTCCTGCACCCCTGCCAGGGTCCTCTCGGTGACTGCCCTTTACCTGCACTCTAGCACACTCTCACCTTCCCATCTTGACCTCTAGCCTTCCCTAGAGACTCATGCGTACCTCCCCTGCCAATTTTGACTGAGCGGACAGCATGTTACGAGTTCATCCTTACCATTGGCGGAAGATTTGCAGTGCCATATTCCGTCAATTGGAAGATGCACCCTTTTAATCTCATTTTAACATCTTATTCATTTAACATTGATCCTAAAACCGATGGCACATCATCGTTTACTTGGCAGCACTTTTTCTTTCACGGTGGCTCACAAAATCGTGGTGTATCTTACAACTGAAGGCCTCTTCGTTTTGATGAATTGTGGTAAGTAGCATTTTCCAGGTCCGAGCTCTAGAAGCTCAGCCAGAGGGTGACCTGGGTGCCGGTTCTCTGAGGCTTTTCCCTCCCAATCAGGACTGGGTCCAATATAACGGAGGTGATCTCCCAAGGACTTACAGGGCCCTCTAGTTGTAGCCATGGGTGATCTATAAAATGTTTAATGACCAGACCAATCTGACAGAAGACAGCTGAAAACATCTGGCACGTCTGTCCAGGCGCTTACCCACTCCCCACCCTGGAAATAGTAGTCCTTGCTGTTGGCTCCAAGCCTGCCACCATCTTCCCTCCTGCCTAATTTTATGGACACTTGCCAGCACTCTCGGGGAACTTGGCCTATCACCCAACCCCAGGGGACAATCCCTAAGTGGATGAAGTCAGGCCTGGTTATCCCAGTCTCCTTTGCTTTTATTGTTTTTAGGAGTGGGCATGTGTATTAATTTACTATTACTGCTATAACAAATGACTAGAACTTGAGCTTAAAACCACATAAAGGTATTATCTTGTGTTTGTGTAGGTCAGAAGTCGGGTACAAGTCTCACTGGGCTAAAAATCAAGGTGTCTGCATGGCTGAGTTCCTTCCTGGAGGCTCTAGGGGAGAACTGGTTTCTTTGTTCTTTCTCAGGGATTGGCAGAATTTAGTTTCCTACTCTATGATTGAGGTCCCTGGCTGTCAGTTAGGGACCTCTATTAGGGTCGAGACACCCCTTTCCAGTTCTTATTCCACATTGAGACCAGTGACAAATTCTCCTCACACTGCCATCTCTGTCCCCCAGCTGGGCTTGTGGGATTAGACTGGGCACCCTAGATAATCCAGGAGAGCCTCCCCATCTCAAGTCCCTGTGGCCATGTAAGGTCTTAATCACATCTGCAAAGTCCCTGTGACCATGTAAGGTCACATATTCACAGGCTCCAGGGGACAAGAGAGCGAGCATCTTTGGAGGCCATGGTTCTGTCGGCCAAAGTATGTGACCCACTCTGGCTGAAGAGCTATAAATGGGTATCTGCTGGGCATTGGGGGATATTGCTCCTTGATAAATAGACGGACTTTGAGGAGTCCTGCCCTGCTCCTACCTACTTTGAGATGCTATGAGCTGTGGCACCTAGCTTACCAGCATTAGGCATCAACACCAAGAATAAAAGCTAACACACTGAGAAAAGCAGTGAGAATATCAGAGTGAAAAGAAAAAGCTTACCTTTTGATGACAACATGGAGCTGCTGAAACATCCTAGATCTCCTGCCTTCTCCTGTTGACACCTCTTTAAGGGCTGGGCAAGGCTCCCATATTTCTGGTTATGGCTGGGGATTAGTCTTGGAAGAATAGATCTCCCATAGTCCATAACGCTGCCTGCCAGGTTGTACCTCCTGGCTGAGATGATGGGCTGAATTATGCCTGAACTTGAGGCGCCCTCTAAACTTGATGGCTTGGATCGCTGGCTGCCCTCGTGGCGGGTCTGTCTTCCAGCCCTGTACCATCCAGGCTTAGCTTTTCCCTCCCTGTTAATCTGCATGTCCAGGGTCACACCATACCTACATTCTGCCCATCTTGGTGTTTCTGGTATATCTTAATAGCCAGATACACGAGGCTGCTGGCCAGTCCCTGACAAGCCCTTTCACTTTTATGCTTCTGTGTCATTCTTCCTGCTGTTCTGTCAATCAGAAATGCCCTTTCTATATCCTTATATCTTTACCATTATATCCTTGCAACAATCTTGGGAGGAGGTGCTGTTACTCCCATCTGGCAAATGATTCAAAACACCAGGTAACTTATTTAAGGGGACCTGGCCAGTAAATGGCAGAACTGGGGTGTCTCTGTAGGTCTCACCGACGTGAAAGCCCATGTCCGTTTAGCATTTTAGAGGAGACACTGCCCAACTGAAGTCTTGAAGGATTTGTCTCCCTCACTACATTCTAAGCATCTTGAGCACAGAGGGTGAGTCATTCTTTAGTGGCCCCCAGCATCAGTGGTGTGCTAGTCAAGGTTAACAACTGGCTCTGGGAGAGGGTTGGCGTGGGGGGGGGGGGAAGAGGGGGGAAGCCCTGATTTGTACTATTTCCCACGGGGTAAATTAATTTTTTTAAAGATCTTATTTATTTATTTTAGAGATAGAGCAACAGAGATATCAAGAGAGAGAGTGAGAAGCAGGCTCCCAGCCAAGCAGCCGCAGGGAGCCTGACAACGGGGCTGACCCCAGGACTCTGAGATCACGACCTGAGCCGAAGGCAGACGCTCAACCGACTGAGCCACCCAGGCGCCCCTCCCATGGGATAAATTCTCCCATCACCTGATTTCAAGCTCCCAATGTGACATTACTGAACAAGGAGTTAGGAGAGATGTGTAGAAACACACCATCATATGATATTTCCACCATACAGATACAGTAGATGTGAATAACCTCAAAAGGACAAAAAATAGTAAAAAGTAGTAAAATAAGTAGGGACTTTTGATTAGTTATTACCTTTGTTTTAAATCTAATTTATTCTATTTTAATTTTATGTAACTTAACCTTTAATAATTATTGTGTTTCATGATCAGCTTGCAAATTTCCTGAAAGCTTAATAAATCGGTTTGCAACTGGTTTGAGCTGGTTCTGGCACACCACTGCTAGGGTCAAGTACAAGGATTTGCTTTTTTTTTTTTTTTTTAAGATTCATTTATTCATTTAAGAGAGAGAGAATGCGGGGGCGCCTGGGTGGTTCAGTTGTTAAGCGTCTGCCTTCGGCTCAGGTCGTGATCCCAGGGTCCTGGGATCGAGCCCCACATCGGACTCCCTGCTCCGCGGGGGGCCTGCTTCTCCCTCTCCCACTCCCCCTGCTTGTGTTCCCTCTCTCGCTGTGTCTCTCTCTGTCAAATAAATAAAATCTTTAAAAAAAAAGAGAGAGAGAATGCGGAGGGGGACAGAGGGAGAGGGAGAGAGAGAGGGAGAGAATCTTCAGCAGACTCCCTGCTGAGCACGGAGCCTGACACGGGGCTCAGTCTCATGACCTGAGACCATGACCTGAGCGGAAATCGAAAGTCAGACATGCAACAGACTGAGCCACCCAGGTGCCCCAGATTTGCCTTTAATAGGCACTGGAGGGCGCCTGGGTGGCTCAGTCGGTTGAGCGACTGCCTTCGGCTCAGGTCATGATCCTGGAGTGCCAGAATTGAGTTCCATCGGGCTCCCTGCTCAGCAGGGAGTCTGCTTCTCCCTCTGACCCTCCCAACCCTCCCCCCTCTCATGTGCTCTCTCTCTCAGTCTCTCTCTCTCAAATAAATAAATAAAATCTTTAAAAAAAAAAATAGGCACTGGAATGGTGGTGAGGATGCTAATAAAAAGAACAAGAATATGATCTCACTGATATGAGGAATTCTTAATCTCAGGAAACAAACTGAGGGTTGCTGGAGTGGTAGGGGGTGGGAGGGATGGGGTGGCTGGGTGATAGACATTGGGGAGGGTATGTGCTATGGTGAGCGCTGTGAAGTGTGCAAGACTGTTGAATCACAGATCTGTACCTCTGAAACAAATAATACATTATATGTTAAAAAAAAAAAGAAGATAACAGGAAGGGAAAAATGAAGGGGAGAAATCGGAGGGGGAGACGAACCATGAGAGACTATGGACTCTGAGAAACAAACTGAGGGTTCTAGAGGGGAGGAGGGTGGGGGGATGGGTTAGCCTGGTGATGGTATTAAGGAAGGCACGTATTGAATGGAGCACTGGGTGTTATATGCAAACAATGAATCATGAACACTACATCAAAAACTAATGATGTAATGTATGGTGATTAACATAACATAATAAAACAAAAACAAAAAAAATGCACATAAAAAAAAGAACATGAGTATCCATTAATGAGTTTTGAAGAGAGTCTGATAACTCAGTCTTCAATATCCTTTCCTGTGTTTGAGAATTTCTTAGTTCCATTGCTCAGACTTTACCGAAAGCCCAGCAAATAAAAACTAGCTGACAGGAGGGACCAAAGAATAGCCAAGGCTCCCACTAAGGGCTGTGAATCCTGAACTCTGCCCAGTGTCCGGGTGGGCCCCTATGACTGCTTCCAGTTCCGAAGGGTCCATGTCGACCGGGCTTGAGGAAGCCTCTGGAGCTCTGTCTTCTCTCTTCACCTCCCCCTGACCACTCCCACAACCAGAGACCTGGGGGGGCGCACGGGGCGGGGGGAGGGGAGCACCAAATCAAATTAGCACTCAGTTACATTCAAGAAAGGACAGCCTCCCAGGAAGTAGGGAGCCTAGACAGAAAAACTACATTGCGGCCTCCCAAGAAGTCCTGCCTCTCACTGTCTTAAACTTTTGTCATGGGTGCTGTGCTGATGTCACGGGAAACTGGAGGGAGCGGGACAGCTGGTGAATCAGCACTCAGCACTCTCCTCCTCCTGGCGCAGGGATTGCTCCATATATGGACTCGGGCTCAACAAGGCAGTCCCACTGATTTGCATTGGAGATCCCTTAAAACTGCATTTTGGGATTAGGTCATTGTTAGCAGGAAAAGGGAGACCCCAGAAAGGTTGGTCAGCATAAAGAAATTGGGCCAATTGTGGTCTGGCAAGGGAAAGCTGAGACGAGGGGGCAGCCCCATCCAGTCACACAGCTCTGGGGAAATGAAGGCCAGAGCCTGAGAAAGCAGTGGGAGTGACTCCAAGCAGTGGTTGCAAGGGGAGGGATTGGGCAGAGGACCAGCCCATTCCTGCAGACCGCACTCTGCCCCTGGCTGGCCGGGGGGCTGCTGGAGCTTTATCCTGAGGCTGATTCCCACAAGGGGAAGAGCTCCAAAATTTCAGATATGAGAGACAGTTCCCCTGCCTGCGAGTGAAGGTGGCTATGAGGCTGCTGAACGTCCAGGAGCCCCACTGGTCCGGTGAGGGACAGACCAGGCTCTGAGTTATCCTGAAGTCGAGATGGGTTCACCCAGGTAGAACACAGCTTGTTAACCTCCAGCCCCCATTCCATCCATCCAGACCAGGGCAGCCCAGTGTGACGCAGCCAGGCTGTGGGAACGCAGGGAAACAGGAGAGGAAAAGGAGGTTGGGTAGTGGTCTGGGAAAGTGGCTTTTAATAGATGGCCAATAAATTGGATCCAACTGGTAAAGATTAACTAACTTTTGTCGTTGTTTCCGCAATGTGTTTGCTTTAACTTTTTTTTTTTTAAGGACCAGCTTAAATTATTTCATGATGCTTCTCTCTCCGTATACCCCCCTGATTTTGTTCAAAAGACCAGAACCGTGGAATCATTGTGAGAAGGAACTACTCCATATGCAAAACACAGACAAATCTCACGAACGTAATGTGGAGTGAAAGAAGGCAGACACAAAAGAGTACTGTGAAATCCCATTTATATCAAGCTCGGAAACAGGCAACACCAATCTGCGATGGTAGGAATCGGGATAGTGGTTCCTTTGTTGTCATTAGCAACTGGGAGGGGCAAGAAGGCTTCAGGGGTGACGGCGACGTACTAATTCTTTGTCTGGGTGCCGCTTACATGGCTGTAGACACACTGAGCTGTCTGCTGATGGACGCATTTCTGTATGCATGTTCTATTTCAATCAAGTTTCCTTAAAAAAGAACCAGAATGTAATCTTTGAAAGAAGTGGTGACAGGTAGAATAAATTCCTGTGTGCCAACCGAAAGGAAGCCTCTGAGGGTTGGTTGACAGAATGGAACCCCCACCCCCAGGGCAAAGAGTCAGAAGACTTGATTTCCAATTGCACTCTGTTATTCGCTGCTGGAAGGCTCTAGGAAACTTAGCTCCCCTGCTCTTCACTTTCTCTGCTGCAGAACAAAATGGGTTGGAATGGATTGCATGGTCTCAGAGAGAAGATTCCTCTTTCTTACCTGTTCCAGTGGAGATGGAATAGGATTTCATGTTCATTTTGCCTCTCACGTGATCTTCTTATAGAGGAATGATCTTCAAGCTTGGTGAGCTCACAGATCGATTTTTACACTGTCAAAACGTGCACACACACGTGCGCGCACACACCCACACGTGCACACCTAGGGGTATGTGGCCCCCCTCAGTACCCTTTTGCCCATCACCAGCCTCAACTTTCCCATGCATCTCCTTCTTCATCTTCATCTCCATGTTCCTTGATCTGTACTCCTTTCCTAGGACCACCATACAATGTACCACCAATGGGATGGCTTAGAACAACAGAAAATTTGTGTCTCACAATGATGGAGGTAGAAGTCCAAAATCAAGGTGTTGGCAGAGCTGTGCTACCTGCGAAGGCACTGAAGGAACTTTTCCGTGTCTCTCTCCGAGCTTCTGATAGCCTCCAGCGTTCCTTGGCTTGGAGATGATCACTCTAATCCTCTGTGTTCATGTGGCGTTCTCCTGTGACTTCCCCAACACGATCTTCCCTCTGTGCTTGTCTGTGTCCATGTGACACCAGTCCTATTGGGTTAGGGCCCACCTGAGTGACCTCATTTTAACTCAATGACCCTATTTCCAAATAAGGTCACTTTGAGGTACTAGGGGCTAGGACTTCAACATATATTTTGGGCGGGGTGGGGACTCATAACAGCCGGTGATTAAAAGGCTTCAGGAAAACCTCAAGTAGCCCCCCCAACTCCATGTCCTGCCAGGAAAGGTTAAGGATCCCAGGTGAAGACCAAATACCAAGAAACTTGGATAAATAGTGAGACCATTCTATGTTTGTACAGAGCCTCCCACTCCCAAAGCACTTGCATAATTATTAAACCATTTGATTTTTCTTATTTCTAATCTTTTTTTTTAAGATTTTACTTATTTATTTGTCAGAGAGAGAGAGCACAAGCAGGGGGAGCAGCAGGTAAAGGGAGGAGCAGACTCCCCGCTGAGCAGGGAGCCCGACACAGGGCTCGATCCCAGGATCCTGGGATCATGACCTGAGCCAAAGGCAGACACTTTACCGACTGAGCCACCCAGGCGCCCCATAAACCATGTGATTTCTCACACTAAGAAAGGCAGAGATGCAGGCTTTGGGCCCAGACTGCTTGGGTTGGAACCTCAGCTCCATCTGTTTTAGCTGCTTAACCCTGGGCTCACAGCCTCTATACTTCAGTTTTCTATCTGTCAAAAGGGATGTGGTAAGAATCAAGTGAATTAGCATAAGCACTTACAACACCGCCTGGTACGCAGTTAGCATCGATAAATGTTATCAACAAGAACAAAGAGCCAGATAGTGTCACCTGCATCTTACAGATGAAGAACCTGGGGCACACGGGGCTAATTCAAAGCAGATCAGAACTGAAACTCTCGGGCCTTCTGGGATACAGCACTGACTCGTTAGGTTATCTGGCATGACGGACTGTCCATTTTTAGGTAACAATAACAATGACAGCTACCTTTTACTGAGCACTTACTAAGCGCCAGGCACTGTGCTAAGCACTTTATATTCAGCATCTCATTTGATCCTCATAATGACCTATGAGGCAGGTATTGTCCCCATTTTAGAAAGGTGCAAGTTGAGGCCTAAAATTTCAGGAAGCCACGTTGGGTCACCTAGCTAGTGATGAAGAGCCAGGATTTGGATGCCAGTCTCTGCAATACCAGGGCCTGAGTTTTTGATCACTTGTGCTCCATACCTCCGGAAAGAAAACCAGCGTGCTTGCTGGCTTTATACGCAAGCAGGGGTTGCCAGGATGAACAGGGTGATGTGGGTAAGTTCCCCAAGGGTCAAGAAGAAGCCTCTCTTAACCATCCTTCCCCCTACCCCCTGCTGCTTCAGGGACTGCACCCCAGTAAGTGTCCCAGATCCTCCCAAGGAAGAGTTTTCAGATCAGACCCCAGGAAGCCGGGCCTCGGAGTGGAGAGGCACCAGAGGAGAGCTGGACGGCCAAGCCAGAGGGATTGTCAGATGCTGCCAAAAAGACAGAGGAGCCCCCAGGGCCAGAACCAGAGGGAGCCGTGGTGTCCAGCCCCAAAGGCTTTACGACTCTCTCAAGTCTGTGAAGAGAGAGGGGAACAACTTGACCGAGAACCCCAGGTGCTTCCAGGCCGGGAAGGGGGAGTACCGCTCCTCCCAGATGGTTCAGATGGCTGCCCGAGGACACCTGCCTGGTTTAGGGAGGCCTAATGAAGGCAGCCCTTCAGAGGGCTCTGCCCGGGCGGGTCCCTCATCCATCCCGAGGCCCACACATGGCTTGGCTGGCAGCCCAGACAGACACGACTGTTTTGGCATCTGTCATCTCTTTTTCTCCCTCTATGGGCGGCACCACTGTACTCAGAGTCCTTGATCCCAGCTGGCCTGATAGCGTCCTCAGGATCCAAGCGCTCGGCCTGTGCCTCCTGGGGCCCCCTGGTGGACTAGCAAAGGTTCAATGTATCATTTGAGTCCTCAAATAAGGCAGGTGTGGTTGCGAAGAAGGGGGAGGAGGACGAGGAGGAGGGAAAAAAAAATCATTGTGCGTTTTTCCCCCAGCCGAATTTAAAGGGCTCTGTTGTGAATTTCTCTCTTGTCCCCGACTGAGGTGAATGATTTGCTATGACTGCAGGAGACACAAAAACAACAGCTGTGACCCCGGAATGGACTTTGGTGGGCGAGGGGGCGGGGGGGTAGGCAAAGCAGAGGGCTGGCCTCTTCCCTTGACCTTCCATTTAGAGCATCCCCCAACTCTCAGGGCCTTTAGAAAGTAACACATTTAGAGTTTTCCCAAAAGAACGTGAGCTGTGGCCTGAGGAAAAGGTGTTTACTCCCACGGAGGTGGGATTTTTATTGCTGGTTTCAACATCAAGGAGGTGTGAACGTTATGGACAAATCCTGACAATCAATACCACCTGAGGAAGGCCAGAAAGGGGGCCCACAGGCCAGGGCTTCTCAGACTTGAGGTGCACGGCTCGGAAGCCCCTGGGGATCTCAGGAAAATGCAGATTCTCAAGCAGGAGGACTGGCGTGGGGCACCGAGAGTCTGTGTTCCCAGCATGCCCCTGCTGCTTGCCCTGAGACCACTCCGGACTAAGAAATAACTCCACCCTTCTCTTGGCAGTCCCCTGCATACACACCTCCCCTCACCAAAAACAAAATAAAACAGAACAGGGAAACTGCATTGCCTGGAAGTATCTTACATAATCCCAGGTAAATGGGAAGGGACTGCCATACCGTATTTAGAATTTTAATATGCTCCCTCTCTGGCCAAGAATGGGCTTATTCTGGATCAGGTCACAGGGTTGGGCAAAGGATGAAGAAAATTCCATGGAAGCTTGGGCACTCTTATAGAACAAGCAGAAACAACGGTATCACAACCAGTTTTTGTTCTGAAATATATTCTAAGTGTGGCCTTGACTGATATGCATAAAAATACTAGAAAACATAATTAAAGGCAAATTTTAGCTGTTCTTTGTGTTTTTCTGTATTGCCCAAATTTTCTACAAACCAACCAAATTGCTTTTTTTTTTTGAAGGCTAAACTTGAAACATCCTGTGCCGTCAAAGTTTCTAGGCCTTTTCCCCAGTGCTAGGAACCAGAATGGAATCTGATATTGTACATACAGGTGCATTCTGCAGATAACTAAACCTTTGCGGTGGGGGAGGACAAGAATCTTCTGGTGCTTAGGAGACCAAGCAGGCAGGGCAAGGCATCAGTGAACCCTGATTTAGCATGGGAAGGAGCAGAGAGAAGGCTTATGAGGAAAACCCAGTCTCTGCCTCCTGAGGTCATGCTGACCGCTTGCTGGCCCAAGGGCTGATTTATTTTAGTTTCCGTGGCTTTGAGCAAGGCCAATTTGCACAAATGATGGTCTGGCATCTTGATCCGTGTTTACAAATCAATGCACAGACTACCTAAATCAATGAACTGTGATCTTGTGCATTTTGTAGATGAGAAAAAAAACAAGTTGGGCGGGGGAAGGTTGCAGAGGGTGGAAGTAATCACGGAAATGGAAACTTCATAACTCTGTTTCCCATCGCATGGCATTTCCTTTCAATCAGGGATTCCCAATCTTCAGAACTGCTAGGGCAGCATGACTCTGGATAAACACAGTCCTCCCTTATCAGCACCAGGCTTTGTATACAGTGGGTGCTCGGTTTTTGAATACACTAATGTTTCTCTCATAATGGTCTGAGCAAAGAGCACAGAGCAATTTTAGGAAATGGCTATCTTTTCCCACTGGTAGCAATAAGCTTTGCAAAGAGGTTTGCACAGGTAATCACCCAAAAGCTATCTGTTAAATGGAATAAAAGATTATGGAAGCAACGAGATTTAAGAGGACTGAAATAACAGAACAGATTTCTAAGAAACGGGAAAGGGGACGACTCTAAATGTAGCAATATTCTTTTCTATTTAAACATGTAAGATGGCTTTATGGTTTCAAGCATGTGATATCTAATGTTTGAGGAGATAAAATTCCAGGAGGGCCCATTCCTTGATCTCTCTACCCACTGTTCAGGAGTGAAGACTGGCCTTCTGTTGGCATCTTGGCTGATCTTTCAGCTGCTTTGTGCCAGTCCCACTCAGTTTTGAATATTCTTTATCCTTCATGCTTGGGCTGCAAAGGTAAATATAAGCAACATTTTGCTTTTTGTCTCCAGTCTTTACTCCTCTAGGTCCTTTATTCCCTTGACCATGACCTTTCCCATCAGATGTTCAGTATTTCCATGGTTTCTCTAGAAAAAAGGGAAAACTCCTTTATAGAGAGGTACAAACAACTGGTAACAATTTAGAGTAGCACAGATAGGTTCTATCCCAGGCCAAACCAAGAACAGACAAAATTTGTTCCTTAAGGATCTCCTTGACTATTTTTGATCCTCTGTTTTCAGTGTCAAGATGTCCCTGGTTTCAACAGCATCTTTCTGAGACTCTCTATCAACTCAGGAAAGGCTCCCTATCTGCAACTTTGCCCTGACTCCTATATTTTTCCCCTCCTCACCATCCAACCAACACGTACCCAACCTGTCCCAGCGTTCCCTGTCTTCATCATAAATTGACCAAATGTACCAACAGGTCCCCTTAATAGTAAGAATAGGGGACAAGTGCATTGGTGAAATGGTAGACCAACCCTGCCTTTTGGCCCAGGGGCCCAATAAAGGTCGATGACAGATGAGTTAAGCTGTGGCCTAGGTGGTCTTGTCTTGATTCCAAAGCACCTTCCGCCAGCCCTATGGGCATTGGTGACTCACCCGAAGTCTTGGAGGACCAAATTGCTCCCTAAGTAAAGCAGATAAGATGAAAACACAAAGTGGTATTTGCTGGGGTAGATCGTTGCCCTTTCAGTGTGTTTGCATTGTCTACTTCTGATCCAAGGTCTCTGGCTGAGCAAATTGCTACGTGACCAATTAAATTTCCGCTGCAGTGGGTTCGGCACATGCCCAAAGCTTCTGTCGTAACAAAGTGCACTCCCTGACTGCCTTGCTAATGGGAAGTGGGCTTTGCAGCATACATACCATATGGGAAGAACCAGAAGACCAGATGTGGGGCTCGGCACCCCTTTTCCTGGGCAAGAACCAACCCTGAATCCACAAGTTTGTTCTATCTTACCACTACTCTACACTGACCTCCAGAATTTTTTATGAAAAGCAGCTGGGAAGACTGTTGGACACCCTGATTTCTGCGGTGTGCTAACACCGGCCACTAATGCACATAGAGCTTCATTCATTTGCTGTTGAGGGAACAGGAGCTGGAGTTCTCAGACCCAGGTCACAAAAATATGACCTTGAGAAGGGAACTCTCTGTCAGCAGGAGACAAGTCTGCCATCTTTGTCATACCAGGCTGCAGTGGTGAGTCGGTTGGAACTGCGAGGCCCCCAGTGGAGACCGTAGGTTTGGGGCTTGGTCAGGAGGGCCACACAACCCCTAGAACTTTCTGGGGGATCTTCCTAAAAAACAGTCACCAAGATCTGACTCATTCGTAGTTCACTGAAGGCTACTGACCGGAATGGGTCGCTCACTCTAACTGAGGATGTCAGACCGGGGCAACTGGGGAAATCTGTTCCTGGGATGTGTGTCTGTTTGGGGTGGGGGTGTACCATTGCCTTTCTGATCCAAGAGTAAATGTGATGAACTAAAAAAGACTCTTGGGAGGGTAAAGTACAGGCAAACATAAATGTGACCAGTTTACCTCTTAAATATTTATCAGCCTACACTTACTTATCTTGCGAGGCCATAGAACACAGTGGTGAAACCCACAGTCTTTGGCACCAAACAGATCTGGGGTTTGAACTCCAGCTGTACTCATTGTGTGGTCTTGCGCAAGTTACTTAACTTTTCTAGGTCTCACTTCCCTTATCAGTAGCATGAGAGATGATCATAATAAAACAGTACCTTCCAAATAGAGTTACCATGAAGATTGAATGAGCTAATGCAATCAAAGTGGTAGAACAGAGCATTCTTTACTAAGTGCTCAATATGTGTCAGCTCTAATCTGGGGAACAGGAAAGCTCATCATTTTTTGGTAAAAGTCAGGTTGATTAAGGTGTAATTTATGTGCAATAAAATCTACCACCTTTGGTGTACATTTCTACAAGTTTTAACAAACATATGCAATCAAGTAACCACTACCACAATCGAGATACATCACCCCAAAAAGTTCCTTTGCGCCCCTTTTTCATCAACCCCTCTCCCCAGCCCTAACCCTAGGCAATACTGACCTGTTTGCTGTCCCTATAGTTTTGCCTTTTCCTGTATGATATAAATAGAATCATACAATGAGTGGCAGAAAGCTCATCATTTTTAAAGGCTGACACATATGCGGCATCTAATGAATTTCTAAGTATATTTAAAGAATCAAGTTACAATTATCATTCCAAATCAGATGATATATTTCCTGTTGACTTACAGAAGAGGTATAATATTTCAAAATGCCTCCTGAATTAGTTCCTTTATGGGTAAGTGGATCTTTCTCATATGCTATCTAATCAGTCAAACTTGAGGCTGGAGTTGGCAAGGAGGAGGATATGCCATAAGGAGATCTCATGCATTCCGAAAAGTGAAATAAAAGTTCTTCTTACCTGAATGAATAGTGGGAGGAGGCTCTAGAGTCACTTGAGGCAGGAAGTCAATTAGATGGTTATCCATCTCTCTATTTTAGGGGAAGTCTGGAGAGTGGCAGGGAGTAATGCCAAGGGCAGGGGCATTTTATTTGTTTTGTTTTGTTTAATTTATGGCTTGGACTCTGGGATGAGCTTGCCTTGAAGCCTGTCCTGCGGCAAGCATAGGAGATAGCCACTCCTAAGTAAACTTGGTGGCACAGTGACTGTCTCCGTTCCCATATGGTATGGCGGGGCTCCTGAAGTTCCTTCACAGAGTGAGAGGGAAGAAAGTGGCTGAGTTGAGAATGGCCCACTGTGACAAGGGGAAATGACCCTACAGCAGAGAGCATGGGCTAATCACCTAGACCAGGAGCTAGATAGAAGACAGCTTCGAGGGGTTTAACACTAACAAGAGCCTGGAGAACCAAGGTAGCCAGGAATCACCCCCAAACCCTGGCCAAGAGGCCAATGGGTGAAGCACACCTACAGTCGACTTCGCTCTATGCAAAGGTCAGGAGGGAAGGCAGCGGGCAATGGTGGGGATCGGAGCATCCAGGGACTCTTCTTGGATTCCAAACCTCTCTATTCTAGTCCCATGATAATTCAGTTCAGACACCCCTCCCCACGATCCCATCTTGTGGAAGAACAGGAGAGGGCAAGGACACTGGTAAGACTAAGCCTTTTCCTTCAAGCACTGTTTGAATTGCTGCAGCAGACGAAGGTGACTCAGTGGGTGAGGGCTTGTGAGAAACTCACAGGCTGTTTTCCCAGCCCACTCGAGCATAAGGTGTGTGCCCCTCCAGCCCCAGTATGCTCCCATTACAATTTCACAGCTACTTTATCTTAACTTCTGATCCATTACCTCTTGGTGGTGGCCCCTAGTACCGCAGCTTCAAGACTCTTGGTCTTGGAATATTAGTCAGCCATAAAACAGAATGAAATCTTGCCACTTACATCCACAGGGATGGATTTAGACAATATAATGCTAAGTGAGATCAGTCAGAGAAAGACAAATACCATATGATTTCACTCACACGTGGAATTTAAGAAATGAAACAAGCAAACAAAGGAAAAAAGAGATAAATCAACAAACAGATTCTTAACTATAGAGAACAAGCTGATGGTTGCCAGAGGGGAGATGGGTGGGAGATGGGTGAAGTAGGTGAAGGGGATTAAGCGTCCACTTACCATGATGAGCACTAAATAACATATAGAATTGTTGAGTCACTATATTGTACACTTGAAACTAATATAACGCTGTATGTTAATTATACTGGAATTTCAAAAGTTTAAAAAATAGAATCTTGCTCCTGCAACTTGTACACAAGCCAGACATTTTAAGGACTAGTGCAATGCATCCCTCTGTAAATAATGATTTTATTTTTTAAAGCTTTATTTATTTTTGAGAGCGAGAGCGCAGGGGGAGGAGCAGGGGGAGAGGATAAGAGAGAATCTCAAGCAGACTCCCCACTGAGCACAGAGGCTGATGTGGAGCTCGATCTCACAACCTGGAGATCATGACCTGAGCCAAAATCAAGAGTCGGAGACTTCACCAACTGAGCCACCCAGGGGCCCCAATGATGATTTTTTAAAAAGTTTGTAACTCAAATAAGCACTCCGTAACTCATCTTTAAGTTCAAGATTTTACCATTCAGATTTCTTCAAATTTCTCCCTTTCTTTTTGGATACACACAAAGGTATATCGTGCCATTAGATGCATTTATGCATTTCCAGAATGCAAACGTGAGCTTTTTATAATGAGCAATTGTAATGGGATTTGGCTTCTAGGAGAAGATTAAGAAAATGATTATAAATAATAGGAAGAACAAATGTCCTCTATCTGAGAGCAAATAAACTATAAATGTTAGGGCAGGTTACAATGCATCAGTGATAAAGTAATTAGTAGTTCCTATTGAAACAAGCTTAACCCAAGGGAAATTTCATAACCAATTATATTTCCCATGCATAACTGGGCAGGAAAAATATGAGATTTAGGAAGGTAGAAAAGGAACTTCTTTGTAGGCCTAGATTTAGGAAGGTAAAAAAGGAACTTCTTTGTAGGCCTCCGTTAAAAGTAGACGTTGGACCATGAATGCACTCCAAAGTATATCATTATTTTTTGCACTTTTATCACTCTGAAGTGAGGAAACCAATCTAGGAAAAAGGTGAGCATCAGCATTCGGAAATGCAATGGAAAATTATAAATTATGAGAGCTATTGATAAAGCTGGTATTTATAGCTCTATCAAGGATTTTATATTATTTACATCTGCACTGTAGACACAATCAAAGCCCACTAAACTATCCCAATTTATTAATGCTGTTTTCATTTTCAATGTCAAATACAAATGAGACAAAGATGCTCGGAGAGCGTTACTTGGATCAAGATTTGAAATACAGCCACTTAAAATAAAGGCCTCCCAAGCCAGACTGTAGGTTTTGATATAAATTGCATCCAAACTGGTATCACTGAGGATGTATCTTTGCTATTCATCTACAAACACAAATTCTCGTGAATGATATCAGATAGTGCCTGGGCATACAAAATATCCACTCACCTGGTGAGTTTCTGATTCCGAACACTTTGGAAGAGTGTTCCCCAAAACCCCTCCAGATTCTGTGGTTGAGAGAAACATAATCAAACAGGAAGCATAGACAATTGCCTCTGTCTTAGCACATTGGTCCACTTCCTCCCCACCCCAGTCTTAACTTCCCTTTCCTTTAGTGAGGTCTTCAGTTTCATCTGTTCACTTACTGATTTATTCACTTATTTGTCTTATTAGTTATCTATTACTGTGTAAGAAATTACCCCCAAGACTTAGTAGCTTAACACTACACACATTTATTAACTCTTAGTTTCTGAGGGCCAGGAGTCGAGGCATGCTTAGCTGGTTCCTCAGCTTTAGTGTCTCTCACAAGGCTGTAATCAAGGTGTTGGCCAGGGTAGAGATCTCATCCGAAGGCTGACTGGAGGAAGCATCCACTCCCAAGCTCATGTGGTTGTTAGTAGGATTTGATTCCTTGAGCTTTTCCAACACATGAGCTTGTTTCATCAAAGCATATAAAGTGAGAAGGTGATCAGGAAGACAGAAGTTACCATCTTTTGTGACCTAATCATGGAAATCACATACCCTCAACAGTGCTGAATTCTATGGGTTTGAAGCAAGCTACTCCAGGTAAAGAGATGACACAGGCTGTGACTACTAGCAGGTAGGGATAACTGGGGCAATTTTAGAGGTTGCCAATCACATTTTTTAAGAATTTGTTGAGCACCTCCTAGGTGCTCGGTGCTGTGCTAGGTGCAGGGAATACAGTGGTGAACTTCCTTCTCTCAGAACTTACAACCCATCTGGAAGGAGAGGAGCAGTCCTTGAATAGATTATTGCAATTGTGATAAGCCCACTAAATTAGAAATACAGGGAATAAAGGATCCACCCTGGTCTAGGTTGAGGGAGGTAGGATGTCAAAAGGGACATTTCAATGGAAACTCAAAGAAGGACTGGCCCAGAAAAGAAGAGGAGGAAAGTTTTCCGGGCAGAGGGAATAGCCTGTGCAAAGATCCTGAGGCAAGAAAGATCACGTTGTATTTGAGGGTAGAGCAGCTGGAATATAGAGTGAGACAGCGGGAGAGCAAGAGAGGGAAGTAGGGCCTTGTCTGCTATATTAAGGAAGTTGGTCCATAGCCAATGACCAAAGGGAGGCCCTCGAGGAGTGATTCAGAAGCTCTCTCTGACCACCTTTCTCCTTCTACAGGTCCTCTCTCTACTGGCCTACAGTCAGTCTTGTGGCTATGACCCTGCTCCACGACACTACTGAGTGGCCTGACTCCCCTCTATCCTGTAACAATATCCCGCTGATACTGTATCATATAGTCCCAAAGGCTCTTCCTTTTTCCACCTCCAGGATTTTTCTGGCAGTTTTCAAACTGTTTTCAAACAAACAAACTCCTATTATTTAAAACAGCCAAAAGCAGAACCACTTGGATCAAAGATCGTTACAGGAGGAAAAGGACGCTTGGAAGTGCTCTCCCCCACAATCCCACGGGGACCCCCAAAACACCTGTCTGGAGCTCCAGGACTCCAGTTTGAGAAACATGCCCCTGGGCCACAACTTTATCAACTGTTATTCCCAAGGACTCATTCTGTCTATAAACTTTTATTGAATCCTTACGACATATTAGACATGTAATAGGCACTGAGAATAGAAAGTGATTAAGATGTCTCTTCCCTCCATGAATTTACGAACGTCTAAAGAGGGATTCATGTGGTTGAATGACTCATTGCATTACCATGTGATACGCAATTATGGAGGGTGGGGTAGGGAACCCTGGTGGCTCAAAGGGGACACAGTCAGGGAAGACTTCAAGAGGAGATGAAGCTTGAGGGAAAAGGAGTTTGCAGGTGAACAAGAGGCCAAGTGGTACCTGTCTCTGAGGATTTGCTCTTAATCTGAAATCACTTCCTTCACTCTGCCCATGTCAGACACCTCACCATCTAGATGGGGGTCCTTTCTCAGTATGCTAACAACTGCCCTAGGTTTTAAGTAGAAAGGCCTTGGTTGATCTCCCAGGTTCTATAATAACCATAGTGTTAGAAAGCTTGCATTGGATTTTTAATTTCTCAGGGTTTCTGGATTAGAATAGAAGATGAGCACCTTTATGCAGTTCTATACCTCAAATTGTCTTCTCCCCCTTATAGAAGGAGGGACTGAGCAGAGAACACTCTTTGTACCCCATCTCAAAGTGTTTCCTCCCTACCAAGGTTCTGCCCAGAAAAGGCAGCCTTTGACCTCTGGTCTGATTTCAGAGTCTGAGGCTAGGGTCACCCATCAGGTCTAGCATGTTCTGTTGGTCTCTGGGATCCTCCCTGATGTGCCTCAACAATCCCAAATTCTAGGGTGAGATGGCTTCCATTTCCTGGTTAATTAATTAGCCAGGGATTTAACTAATCCTTCATAACTGACAACTGAAAGCTCATACCAGTCCTAAAACAGTAAGTTCAGTAAATTTAAAGTCTCAGCACAGTAAAGGATGCAATACTAGGCTGAGGCTATGCAATAGCAGAAGAACTGGCCACACCTAGAAAAAGGCTTCAAGCCTGGATGTTGGGTTATGCAAGCCAGGCACTCTGTTGTTTAATGGTTTTATCTCTCCTTGACTCATCTGGCATGTTTTAGCTTAGCCTCAGGCCGGGTTTGAATAAGAACAGCAAAAGAATCCAGCTCAACTTTCCTCCATAAGATCTTCCTTCCAACAAAAAGTAAGCTCTATCTCTGTCCTAAAAACTCAGGTCACCTCTTGATTTTTGGACATACTGTTGAGTGTGGGCATAGTATCTTGGGATCCCTACACCTCTTATAATGCTATCTTAAAATTTTGTGCTGTTTTTCTTCTCAAGGGATGTGCTTTGTCTGCCTGAGTAGATTGTAAATTCCTTTTAGGCTCAGGGAACGCTTTACTCTCGTTGGTATTTATGGTTCTTTCCCACCTCCAGTAGACTTAGCACAGTATCGTACAAGTAGGCACTCTATCAATATTTGTGTGTGAATGAATAACCATGGCCTACCCCATGTATGATGCAGCCAGTCTCATTGACATGAGGGTGCCCTAGCTGGGGCATTTGTGAGGGAATGGAGTTCCGGAGGCTGTCTGGGTGGGCAGCATATGGCTCATAGCTGGCAGGCGGCATCCACAGACCCTTGGCCAAGTATGTGTGAAAGTCAACATCTTTATGCCTTGGGGAAAACGTCACTGGTTAAACCTGCGTGGAGGGTGATTACCATTTACTTAACTCCAGCTTGGACGACATATCACCAGGTTTCACTTGCATCCTTCCCTTTAGCTGTAATTTAACCATTTTTGCCACATTTCCCTTCTTTACCCAAGAGTGCATTCCCTGAAAACAACCGCCCAGAGGATTCTACTAAGAGCAGCATGGTTTTTATCTCCTTTCAACTATTGCTTTATACGTACATTACGTGCAATTCGAATTTCATCTCCTTCAACCTTGATGAAAAGTTGAAGAGGAGGTAATATAAACAGAGTGTCATGACGCTCTTATTCAAATCAGGATTTGCTTTTTAGCGCAAGTAAGGGGACTTCATGTCCTTAGCCACAGGATAACCATGTCAGGAGGGCATTAGGCCCCCCTACGGCATGCCCTCCTGGCTTTATGACTGTGGGTGACTCACTCAACCTTCTGGCAACTTCCTTCCTGCCACTCAAGAGGTGAGAAAGACAGTGGGGATATTATGAACTGCTTCTCAGGCTAAGGATATTTTGAGAATGAATTGCTTTTTGTCCATCCCTTCTAGGAAAAAGATACACAAAAAGTGTGGACTTCTGGGCTCAAGTTTTCCATAAACTGGATCCTGTTCCTGTTTCCCCTATTTCTAGCAATAGTAACTATTGTAACTAATAACTACTTAACACCTTTCCACGGCAGCCAGTCAAGTCTTAGCAAATCTTCCTTGCCAAAATCTGTGCATCTGTCCTTTTTCGTATACCTCATTCATTCACTTAGACACTGTTACTGACCATCAGTGAAATGCAAGCCATTGTATTAGTTGCAATGGATATTATTTCTATCCATAAGACTAAGAAATGGATAGAAATAAAAAATAAGTTCCAAGTGTAATCTCCCGTCTGCAATCTCTTACTCATTTTCTCTATAAAGTACTCCACTGCTTAATTAATTAATTAATAATATCCCTAAATAAACTTATAATCATGTCGCTTCATGGCAGTAAAATTTTAAATAGCTCTTCAGTGCTCACGGGATAAAGATCAAACTCTTAATTTAACTTTTTTTTTTTTTTAAAGATTTTTTTATTTATTTGACAGAGAGAGACAGCGAGAGCAGGAACACAAGCAGGGGGAGTGGGAGAGGGAGAAGCAGGCCTCCCGCCAAGCAGGGAGCCCGATGTGGGACTCGATCCCGGGACCCCAGGATCATGACCTGAGCCGAAGGCAGACGCTTAACGACTGAGCCACCCAGGCGCCCTCTTAATTTAACTCTTAAGAGCTTCTAAAATCTGGAATGAACTTATTTCCTGATCTTACTTCCCACAACTCCCCACTGTAAATTTTCTACTTGGACAAACTGGTCAGATTACTATACTAAAAGTATACATCCTTTTCCCGCTCCAATCTATTGCTAAGAAGAAAGCCATGGCCCAAAATGGCGTCACTTGGGCTAAGCCCCCAAACTAGAGCTTAATACTTATACTAATTATAGTTTCAACCTCCCCCAGAAATGTAGTCTTCAGTCAGTCCGGAATTTTCCGATAAGCATCAGTGAGGTAATCTGTCACTGGGCTCTCTCTATCCCTCAAAGGAAGATGAGGTAATTTGCATGATAACACCCCTTGCTCTTCCCCTAAGGGAAAGTGACCTTGCCTGAAACAATCCTTTTCTTTTCTTTTGCTAATAACTCCTCGCTCCACCCTCCTTCCCATAAAAACCTTCCCTTTTGTACAGCTCCAAGCCACTTGCTAGATGGGCTGCTGTGGGATTCATGAATTGCTTAATAAAGCCAATTAGATCTTCAAATTTACTCAGTTGAATTTTTGTTCTTTAACACTCTTTATTCATACATAATGGATTGGATGTCTTCTGTGTGGCAGTCTGTGATAAGAGCTGGTGCCCAGTTCCCGCACTCGAAGAGCTTATTGTTTAGTCAAGGATACAGACAAATGAATTGACCGTGGCAATGATAGGAGGAGCATGGAACATAAAGAATTTCTGAAAGTGATGGGAACGCACAGAACCACACGGTATCCAGCCTCGGAGAAGTCAAAGAATGTTACCCAGAGAAAATGACATCTCAAGTGACACAGAGAGAATGAGTAAAAGTTAGGCGGTATGTTGAAGAGAGTGTGTACCAGACAGAAAAAGCAGTGGCCTGGCGATGAGAACACATGGGTTTGAGCAACAGAGAGAAGGTGAATCCGAATGGAATGTGGAATACACATTGCAAGAGGCCGAAGAGGGAAGCAAATCCAGAGGATCTGAGATCTAGTAACCTGGCTAACAGGTTTAGGCTGGACAGGCTTGAAGCGCAGAGGGCCATGACCACACTTGGCTGTCGTGAGAATGGCGTACCCCAGTCTCATAAACCAGGAAAGAAGTCTTTGGGAACATTAAGTAAGGCCTTTCTTTCCAGGAGTATCGCTAATGATCTTATTAAGATGTTTGATTAGCTTCCCTGCATTCGTCCTGCAAGTCTGAGAAGTCCAACTGAAGCATTCTTTGAGAATTCAGGTTCTTGTTGGGCCTTAGAAAAATGACAGGGGAGATCTGCCCAGATCAATACAGAGACAAGTACGTCACCTGGTGGTGTTTCATATCAAATACTTGCCATAAAGGTAATAGCTACCACTGGTTGAGTGCTCACTACATGCTCTAGACTTGTGTCGCTTTACGTGAGATAAATATTATTATACCCACCTTAGAGATGAGAAAACGGAGACTCAAACAGTTTAAGTGTCTGGCTCAAGGTCTTAGGCTTGATGGCAAATATTTGCTTATTATGATATGAACAAATAAAGCAGGAATTTGAACCCAGAACAATAGGACTCCAAAGTGCAAGTAATTTTAAGGTTTTGTTTAGTTGAAATTTACTCTGTATCAATCAAAGATATTTTACGGTATGTCCTTTCCATCATCCTTCTCATAAGGCCAAGTGGATAGGCTACTCTCTGGTTTGCCTAGAGTGGTAGGAATATAACAAATGCACATGGCATTGGATAAAGAAATGAGGAGTAAAGGAGAGATACACCAGGGAACAGGGTGAGGGGTGTTTTAGGGTGATTTGTACTGATGAGATATGGGAGGGCAGAATTTAAACCATGCAAAAGGAGTAGGATTAATGTTTTTCTCACTGATTTCAACTGGCCCATGCCTTGGAGTAATAACTAGTGGGCGGGAGTGAAATCGCTTCTCTCCTATGGCCCATTCAAGAGGTGTAATGAATGGTTCCTTACATAAGGCTCCTTTGTATGGAGGAACAAGGTACACAGAACTGAGTCCTCTAAAAACAGAGACCCATGTCCAGGTTTTAAAAACCACCAAACAACCTGTACCCAGAAACAGTCATTCCTTTACATGTGTATGACCTGAGCGACTCCAGAAATGTTCCAAGCCAAACAGCACAGGGTAAAAAACAAATAGCAGCAGCTTGCTTACAAGAGGTTTCCAGGAATCACCCTGTCCAATAAAGAAAACAACGGCCCAAATTAACCAATTCAAGTCTCAGAGGATAACTCTGTGTCTCCATACCATTTTACTACGGAAAAAATAATGAAAATGATCTAAGACCTTGAAAATAGGTTAGGAACTCAGTGAGAAATAAAAATATTTCAGCTGATATTCTACCACTTACTACGTACTCTAGGAAGCAAGCAAGGTGTTTATCATTACATGTCTTATGATTGCAAAAACACAGAAAACAACCAAAATATTCATGAATGGGAGATGGCTAATATACCAGTGTAGCCATATTGTAGAATACCATGCAACATGGAAGAAGGAAGTACTGGTGAGATTTACAATTTACAAAAGTAAACTGCATATATGTTAAGAAAAAAAAAAAAGAAGAAGAAGAAGAAGGTAGCAGGAGGGGAAGAATGAAGGGGGGGAAATCGGAGGGGTAGACGAACCATGAGAGACGATGGACTCTGAGAAACAAACTGAGGGTTCTAGAGGGGAGAGGGGTGGGAGGATGGGTTAGCCTGGTGATGGGTATTAAAGAGGGCACATTCTGCATGGAGCACTGGGTGTTATGCACAAACAATGAATCATGGAACACTACATCTAAAACTAATGATGTAATGTATGGGGATTAACATAAGAATAAAAAAAAGAAATATATTCATTATAGAAAAGTAATATAATATGAAGAGACAAAAATACACTGCCTTGGTATGAAGAAAAAAAAAGTAAATTGCAGAATAATATGTACAGTTTGACAAAAAAATAGAAAGTAAAACTAAATTTGAGCAACTCTGTGTCTTTTCTGAGAGTAAATGTATTGGAAAAAGTTCTGGAAAGATATATACTTCTGGAGAGGACAGGATAGAGGGTGAAGACAAAGTAGGGACTTCAGTTCTATTTATAATATTTAATTTTTTGTAAGTAGATATATTTCTGCATTTGTTGTATAACTATAAATAGAAATAATTATCAAATAAATCATAATAAGTTAATTTGAAAAAGAATAGGCTTTAGGGTTGCTCATATGAGGATCCCACTTAGATATCTGCCAAATTCATGTAGGAAAAAAATTTTTTTAAGGAAATGTAGACTTCTTAAGCAAGAGTTTTCATTTATCTTAGTGTATTGAGATGACAAAGCCATGTTTTCCATTAGTTGGTGTTTTGAGACTACGAAACAGATAAAGAAACTGTGAAGACTTTCTTACTGACAACCTTTATCACTAAGACATACTTAAGAAGTAAACTTAGGAGTAAATAAGGAATGCCTCAAAATAAAGTGAAATTGAGTAAAATATCCAGAGTTATGCTTTGTTTTCCAATATATGAGAAATTATTGATTGAAAGACACTAATGAAAAAAATTATGTTGACAATAGCAGCAAAAAAGCATAAAACAGCCTAGAATATACAGGAACTGTATGACCAAAATTTTATTAGGAAATATACATAAGTAAGTTGAAATAAATGGAGACATAGATCATATTCCTGGGTGAAAAAACTGGCTATTATAAAGATAAATCCTTCTCAAATTAATTTATAAGCTTAAGGCAGTCCCACTGAAAAAAATCCCAGTGGAATTTTGTTTTCTTGTTGGAATTTGAGGACATGAAAGAATAGACTGATGAGAAAAATCAACATTTTTCTTGTTCCACAAAAATTAAAATATAACACAGAACATCAATTTTTTAAATGTTGTGGTATTGATACAAGAATGAAAAAAAAAACTAATACAGTAGAATAGAATATAATTCTTAAAGAGATCTATCAGTATGTGTTTTTGAGATAAATATCATAATCCAATGGTGCAAGGAAGAATTATTCAACAGATGATTTTTTTTAATTGTTTATATGAAAAGGAAAATAAAACACAGCTAATTCCATTTTGGGTTCAAAATTTCTATATAACTGTAAGATATAAGATTCTACTTGAGGGGCGCCTGGGTGGCTCAGTCATTAAGCATCTGCTTTCGGCTCAGGTCATGATCCCAGGGTCCTGGGATCAAGCCCCCCATTTCGGGCTCCCTGCTCCGCGGGAAGCCTGTTCCTCTCTCGCTGTGTCTCTCTCTGTCAAATAAATAAATAAAATCTTAAAAAAAAAAAAAAAGATTCTACTTGAAAACACAGATTAAGATATAAGTGATATAGAGAAGGACATTCTAAACATAAAGAAAGAGATAATAAAAGGAAAGATTACGTTTTGAGCATATTAAAACAAACAAACAACAACAAACCGAACTCTTACAGGGCTTCTGGGTTACCCAATTACAGAGGAAGAATGGTGACTCCTGGAGCCTGAACAGCCCCACCATCTCACTTCTGTATAGCAAAAAATACCATCATCCAAATTAAATAAAGGCAGAACTGAAAAGCACTTCTTCATCATATATGACAAAGAAGTTCAGGCAGAGTGATCCTCTTACAACATGGCAGATCACTTCTCTCTTCTTTTCAATTCTTCCAATGGCTTCCATCTCATTCCAAGTAGAAACCAAAGTCTTTGCAGCGGCCTCAAGACCCTCTGGCCTCCTCTCTGACCTTGCCTCCTTCTGGTCTTCCCTCTATTACTCTACTCCAGCCACATTTGGCCATTTTGTGCCATGAACCCATCAGGCACACTCCTATTCCCAGGCCTTTGCTCTTGCTTTTCCCTCTGTCTCAAGGATCGCTCCCTCACTTTCTTCAGACCTCTGTGTCATTTTTTTCACTAGGGTGGCCCCTCCCCCAAAGGATTGCTTTATTTTCCTCCATGGTACAAATGCCACTGACATTCTATACATTTACTCGTTTCTATTTTCTGTCTGCCTGCTTCTTGAATGTAAGCTCAGTGAGGACAAGGATTCTGTCTACTTTGACTACTGGTATATTTCTAGACTAGAACAGTGCCTGCAGGTAGTACTCGGTATTTATTTGTTAAATAACTGAATAAATATACTTATTAACTAGTACTTTTTTTTTTTAAGATTTTTTATTTATTTGACAGAGAGAGAATGAGAGAGAGAGAGCACATGAGAGGGGGGAGGGTCAGAGGGAGAAGCAGGCTCCCTGCCGAGCAGGGAGCCCGATGCGGGACTCGATCCCAGGACTCCAGGATCATGACCTGAACCGAAGGCAGTCGCTTAACCAACTGAACCACCCAGGCGCCCCTAACTAGTACTTTTTAAAAAAGATTTTATTTCTTTGAGAGAGAGAGGGAGAGCATGAGCCAGGGCAGGAGGTGGTGAGGAGCAGAGGAAGAGGGAGAAGCAGGCTCCCCACTGACCACGGAGCCTGACTGAGATACCTAGGCACCCTTAACTAGTACTTTTTAATATAATTGCCAGAGAACCATTTGAGCTAACTTAAATTAAAACTGACTAAGGGTGGGAAGGCAGCTGGATCTCAGTTACTAGAATCGGCACCAGAACATTATCAAGGTATTTGTCCTTCCCACTCTCGGAATTCTTTACTTCATACTTCACTTTTCCCACAAATCCCCATCTGTTTCCCAGAGCACATGGTGATCAAATGGTCCCCAGAAGCACCCAAGTTTTACTGTAGGTTGCCCAGCTACTTGGATGGGGATGACCTGACTCTGTTGGTTCTCCTCCAAATTCCTGGGGAAGGCTGTGAATAACTTAGTCTGGACTGATGTCTATCCCAGAACCAACTGACTGTGGCCAGAGTGGAGGTGGGGGTCAGAAGTTCACTATGAAACCATGCTGCCCCACTGCAACTAAATGGATAGAGGAGAGGCCAATTCCTAACAAGAGGTGTTAAGCAGTTAAATCAGTAGGTGTCTACTATAACATAAAATTAAATCTTTCAGATAAATTATAAAAAATGCCAATCCCTAATTTAAAATGAAAACGGTATGAACAATCTGCAAAAAGGAAAATACACACACAAAAAAGGGAACTATGATTGTCCAATACATTTTAAAAAGGGTTTGACTTTATTTATAGTCCAAAAATACTCTATAAAATAATAGTATATTGCTGGGGAAAATATTTGCCACAATAATGAGGAAACATTAATATCCTTAATATATAAAGAGTTTATAAACACTGAAAATAAAAAATATTAATATGACTTTGAAAGGGTAAAAGATATGCAAAAACTACTCATAAGAGAGAAAGCTTAGAAAGATATCTGTGTTCACGGACTGGAAGACTTAATATTGTTAACATGTCAGTACTGTCGGGCGCCTGGGTGGCTCAGTTGGTTAAGCGACTGCCTTCGGCTCAGGTCATGATCCTGGAGTCCCTAGATCGAGTCCCGCATCGGGCTCCCTGCTCGGCAGGGAGTCTGCTTCTCCCTCTGACCCTCCCCCCTCTCATGTGCTTGCTCTCTCTCATTCTCTCTCTCTCTCAAATAAATAAATAAAATCTTAAAAAAAAAAAAACCAAAAAAACATGTCAGTACTGTCTAAAGCAATATACAAATTTAATACAATTCTTACCAAAATCTCAATGGTGTATTTTGCAGAAATAGAAAAGTCCATCCTAAAATTCATATACAATCTCAAGAGATCTGGAATAGTCAAACAATTTTGATTAAAAAAACCCAAAAAACAAAAAACCAAAGTTGGAGATCTCATATTTCATGATTTTAAAACTTATTACAAAGCTTTAGTAATCAAAACAATGTGGTACTGGCATAAAGACAGAAATGTAGATCAATGGAATAGAACAGAAAGCCCCAAAATAAACCCTCATGTATGTGGTCAAAGAATTTTCAACAACAGTGCCAAGGTCATTCAATGAGGAAAGGACATTGAACAAATGTCGGGAAAACTGGATATCTATGTTCAAAATAATGAAGTTACACGCTTACATTACACCATATACAAAAATTAACTCCAAATGAATCAAAGATATAAATCAAAGACATAAAACTATAAAACTCCTAGAAGAAAACATAGGGGAAAACTTCATGACATTGGAATTGGCAATGATTTCTTTTTTTTTTTTTTACTTTATTTATTTATTTGACAGAGAGAAAGAGAGTACAAGCAGGGGGAGCGGCAGGCAGAGGGAGAAGCAGGCTCCCACTGAGCAGAGAGCCCAACTCGAGGCTCGATCCCAGGACCCTGAGATCATGACCTGAGCCAAAGGCAGACACTTAACTGACTGAGCCACCCAGGCGTCCCTGGCAATGATTTCTTAAATATGACACCAAAGCACCGGGAACAAAAGCAATAATAGACAAATGGGACATCAAAGTTAAAAACTTCTGTATATCAAACAACAACAACAAAATAATCAACCCACATAATGAAAAAGTAACCCATGGAATTGGAGAAAATGTTTGCAAATCATATATCTGATAAGGAGTTGATATCCACTACTATCAAGAATTCCTACAACTCAACAATAACAAAAGATAAATAACCCAATTAAAAAACAGGAAAAAAGTTGAACAGACATTTCTCCGAAGAAGATATACAAATGGCCAACAAGTATATTTAAAAGATGCTCAACGTCACTAGTCATTAAAAAAATGCGAATCAAAACTGCACCTCACACCCATTAAGATGGCAGTTATCAAAAACAAGAAAACGGCAAATGTTGGTGGGGATATGGAGCTATTGGAATCTTTGTGCACTGTTGGGGGAGAGGGGAATGGATGTGAAATGGTGCAGTTGCAATGGAAAAGAGTATGGAGTTTACTAAAAAAATTAAAATAGAATTACCACATGATCTAGCAATCTCATTTCTGAGTCTATACCCAAAAATAAATAAATAAATAAATAAATAAATAAATAAATAAATAAAAGCAGGATCTAAAAGAGATAGTTGCACACCCATGTTTATTACAGCATTTATTCACAATAACCTGGAGGTGGAAGCAATTCAAGTGTTCACCAACAGTTGTGGTATATATACATATAATGGAATATTATTCCGCTTTTAAAAAAGAATCCTGTCACATGCAATGACATGGGTGAATCTTGAGGACGTTATGCTAGATGAAATAAGGCAGTCTCAAAAAGACAAATACACAAATACATACTATTCCACTTATATGAGGTATCTAGAATATCCAAACTCACAGAATCAGAAAGAATGATGGTTGCCAAAAGCTTGGGGGAAGGGAGACATGGAGAGTTGTCGTTCAGTAGTTATAAAGTTGTGCAAGATTTTTTAAAAAATATTTTATTTATATATTCGACAGAGAGCACAAGCAAGGGGAGTGGCAGGCAGAGGGAGAGGGAGAAGCAGGCTTCCCGCTGAGCAGGGAGCCCAATGCAGGACTCGATCCCAGGACCCTGGGATCATGACCTGAGCTGAAGGCAGACGCTTAACCGACTGAGCCACCCAGGTGCCCCAAAAGTTGTGCAAGATTAAAAAGTTCTAGAGATCTGCTATATGTGCACATACCTAACACTACTGAACTGTACACTTAAAAATGGCTAAGATGGTAAATTCTATGCTATACCACAAAGAATCTCAGGTGGATTTGTACATGCATTCAAGTCTGAGATACACTCTTCTAGATACTAAAAACCCTGGTATTGTACCTAGGGTTTCAAAGCTTTAATATTCTTAAAAAATATTTCATAGATGTTGTCTGGGAAGTACACCAAAACAGCATTTGAACAAAGCAATGAATAAACTGAAAAGAGATAATGAGTTACAACCTTCCAAAAGAATATTCACCAAGGAGATTTAATGTTGATTTTTCAGACACAATGCAAATAAGGCTTTCACTCATTGACCGCAGTGGAAAATCCCATTATTAAAAATGTACTGATGGTCAAACAAAGAAATTTGGTGATCCCTCTTTCAGGCATAATGATGCACTTGGAAAGATGAAAAAATATATATACTATTCCCATCTGTCAAATTGGCAAATATAAAACATACATACAATGTAAAAAAAAACCATATTGAGAAATAATATACATACAGTAATGGACACAAATTTTAAAGGTAATATTCAATGATTTCTGACCCGCATGCATGCATGTACACACATACACACACACACAGAGTAAAACCACACAAATCAAGGTACAGAACACTTCCAAAACTACAGAAGATTCTCTCATGCCCCTTTCCAGTCAACCTCTCTTGAGAATGTTTTAGAGATAATACTCAGTACTCATAATTATGTTGAGTGACATCCATTTCCATCCATCATTAATTGGTGTGGAATTAGCGGCTGCTTTCTATAAAGCAATTTTATATCATCAAAAGTATTATTAATGTTCAAATTCTTTCTAAGGAAGGAATTGAGCTTCTTAGACTCTGTCATAAGCAAATAACATGCAATGTAATAAAACACATACATATGAGGATGCTTGTCACTGCAAAGATGACATCAAAAAATTAGAAATTGGGGAGATGTAGATCAAAGGATACACACTTTCAGTTGAAGAATAAGTTCGGAGGCAGCATGGTGACTACAGTTAATAACACAGTATTGTATACTTGGAGGTTGCCGAAAGTAATCTTAAGCATTCTCACTACAAAAAAAAAAAAGAGCTAAATATGTGAGGGGATGGATGTGTCAATTACCTTGATCATGGTAATCATGCCAAAATGTATACGTATATCAAATTATCACCCTGAATGCTTTAAATATATACAATTATACTTGTCAATGATTGCTCAGTAAGGTTGGGGAAAAAATAAAGCACACACAAAAACATTAGAAATAGCCTATGCATCCATCATAAGGGAATGGTTAGATTATAGTATAACCACTTGATGAAATAGTTTGCACTCATTTAAAATAAAGGTTTTGAAAATTTTTTCACATGAAAACATATTCACAATGGTCAGGTATTAATTAATAAGGATGAAATGAAATAAGAAATGCAATATGACCCGAATTTTGAAAAACATTACTTTCATGGGGGGAAAAGAGATTAGCTTGGTATTATCTTTAGTTAATATGAATATAGGAAATTTTAATTTTGTTCTTTTGCTTTTTGTATTTTCCAAAATTTTTTATCATCCCATGTGTTGCTTTTGTATTTAGAAGAAAACCTATTTTAAAAAGCAAGCAAGGAAAGTAAACAAATCGCCATCCCCTTTGACGATGAAATAAAAGCTTTCCCATGGTTGACTGCAATTTCCATACAATTTATACTAGAGACTTAAATAATGAAAACAACAAAACACAGAATGGATCAAAAGTCAAATGGACACTTCTATGAAGAATCTCACGACACACCTTGTGTTACAGACAATTGATAAATGTTCAATCATTTCAATGTTTTGTCAAAAGGAAAAGACCATGAAAGCTGCATAAAATTCTGTGCTATTCCTTCAATGGGAAAAAGGGAGGAAATAAAAGAAAAAGCCCAAGCCTATATAATGACTCATTTACACCTTCTTTCCAGAGTTCACACGACAGGTCAAAATCAATCCAATCTGGAAACTTGTGGAGGGAACCCAAAGTCCTTCTAACACCCGTGTAGCACAGATTACATGCATAGGCAAACATCTGACCTTTTAAGGTCCTTTACCAAACAGAAAAAAATTGAGGCCAGAAATTGTACTCCCTGGTGGATCCACAAATAGCTCCCTGCTTTATTTTTTCTAGAAGTGGGAGGGAAAAATAAACTTGCCGAAGTCTGTGCAATATGATCCATATGGTTGGAGGAAAAAGATATTAAAGTTTTAGTTTATATTTATTTTCATGTCACCTTTTAAAACCTATTCTCTCTGTGTACAGAATATGTAAGCACAGTGCTACATGCATATAATTTTTAAATAAATATACATACCTATATTGGGGTGTTCATGCTCATGTTTTTTAATGGCAGGGGTACATGCAAAAAAAAAAAAAAAAAATGGAGACCATTAGTCTAGACCAGAAGAACTTAGCCTCAGTTAACTGTGAAGCATGTTGCAATTAATGTTTTACTAATAGTAGTGAAATACTGTGTCAGCTTGGGATTTTAAGAAAATCAGAACAGATTCAAAATTATTTCTTTCATAGGTAGTATGCTTAAAAAATTTTTTAATTTTAAAGATTTTATATTTATAGCAGTTGTAGGTTCACAGCAAAATTAAGAGGAAGGGGCAGAGATTTCCCATATACTCTCTGCCCCACATATACATAGCCTCCCTTATTGTCAACAGCCCTCATCAGAGAGGTACATTGTAACCGTTGATGAACGTACATTGACACATGATAATCAACCAAAGTCCATAGTTTACATTAAGGTCCACTCTTGGTGTTGTATATTCTATGGGTTTGTATAATGACATGTATCCATTACTACAGTATCATACAGAGTATTTTTCCTACCCTAAAATTCCTCCGTGGTCTCCCTGTTCATCTGTCCCTCCATCCTTCAACCCCTGCAACCACTGATCTTTACTGTCCCCATAGTTTTGCCTTTCCCAGGATATTATATGGTTGGAATCGAACTGTGAAGCCTTTTCAGATTTGCTTTTTTTACTTATTAACATGCATTTAAGCTTCCTCTATGTCTTCGCTTAGCTTGATAAGCTCATCTCTTTTTAATACTGAATAATACTCCACTTAGCATTAAAAAGAAGTGTCTGGATATGCTACAGTTTATTAATCCATTCACCTCCTGAAGGACATCTTGGTTGCTTCCGAGTTTTGGCAATTATGAATAGAGCTGCTAAAAATATCTGTAGGCAGGTTGGTTGTTGGATGTAAGTTTTCAATTCCTTTGGGTAAGTACCAAGGAGCTTGATTGCTAGATCATATGGTAAGAGTACAGTATGTTTAGTTTTCTAAGAACTGCCCAACTGTCTTCCAAAGTAGGTGTACCATTTTACATTCCCACTAGCAATGAATGAGGGTTTCTGGTGTCCCACATCTTCACCAGGATTTGGTGTTGTCTGTATTCTGCAACTGGCCATTCTGATAGATGTGTAGTGGCATTTCATTGCTGTTTTAATTTGCATTTCCCTAATGACATATAATGTGGAATATCTTTTCATGTGCTTATTTGCCATCTGTACATCTTTGGTGAGGTGCCTGTTAAGATCTTTGGCCCATTATTTAATCAGGTTGTTTGATTGCTTATTGTTGAGTTTTAAGAGGTCTTTGTATATTTTGAATAACAGTATTTCATCAGGTGTGTCTTTTGGAAATACTTTTTCCCAGTCTATGGCTTGTCTTCTCTTCTCATTCTCTTGCATAGCAGACATTTTTAATTTTAATGAAGGTCAGCTTATCAATTATTTCTTTCATGGATTGTGCCTTCAGTGTTGGTAGTGTGCTCTTTTGTTCCCCCATGGGAAAAGACAGTCATACAGCTTGCTTCATTTTCTCCAAAGGCCCAAGTCAGCCCTTATTAATGACATACTACTACTAAGCAGGAAAATTGAAAATCATTGCAATGGATTGTTTTCTCATTTTCTCATGAGAAAATTTCTCACTTTTTTGAAAATGAGAAACATGGATAGATATATAGTAGAATATAAACAAAGAATAGACAAAGTATACATAGTTTATAAACAAGAATGGTGCTATGAACATTTCTATTATAATGACATGATAAAATATTATTATTAAACCAAAGCAATGTTTGCATTAATGTTATCGATATTAATGCTAATTTTTAAAAAATTCAACAGATGGCACATTAAAATGTTAAAACAAGTTTTATCCAGGCTTATTCTTCAATTGAAATACTTACTTGCCCTGTTGATATACCTGTGGAGAAATGTGCTAAAAAACAACTTGTTTTGCATTTTAAATAAAGTTTAAAAATTAGACTAGCCCTGTGTTTTCCCATGCTTTATTATAATTTTTGAAATTTCAAATGACTGATTTAATAGATGGATAAAATGATGTATTAATATTAAATCAAGAAAAAAAGTCTTAGTACTATTTTCTTATCTTTGCTATACTATTTTAACTTTTTTCAGTGTCTGGACAGAGCATGAAGGAGTGGCATGGTTGTAACCATCATCTATCATTTGTGAAGTGGGAAAAAGATGAGGGCCTTGGGCCTATAGTTCAGTCCCATCTGAAGAGATAACTTCTTCATTGGTATTCCAGAAAATCTACACTGCTCTTCAATCTTCAGGTAGTTCATGTAAACTAGAATTGCAGATGTGTAGATGGTATCAGGACCTAGAAAGACCCTGAGGTCTAGAGCTAGGAAGAGGAAGATGAGCAGTCAGGGACTGACTACTGTCACAAGTGGATCGATATGTTATTTATTCCAAAGTTTCCTCAGAGATAACCTGACCACTTGTCACAGTAGCATCCTAAGTCAAAGTCTCCAGCTACCCACAGCTTCACTTAGCCATGGATGGGGTCACAAAATGTAATATTAATATGAGAGGACATTTCATTTCCTTTAGATCTCACAGTGATTTCGTCAAGCCTTGAAGGTGTTGCATGTGAGAAGGGCAGAAATCAAAAGCCAAAAGGAAAAAACCAAACTAACCCAAAAGAAACCAACCAAACAACAATAACAAAAACAAACAACAAAGGCTTTCTAGTCTTTGTACTAGAAATGGTGAACAGATGTTCCTCAGATCTACTGAGAAATGGCCTTAAGTTAAAATAATCAGAATTTAGACATATCATAATTTGGGTACAGATGGGATGGAGAGCCCAGGGGGTTAAACATCTAGTTATAAATAGGAAAGCAGAGGTAGTGGGTGAGGATATTTTCAAAGGGGAGGGTTATTTAACATGGGTATGGGTTATTGATGAAGTTTGCTCAATGTACCTTCACTCTTAGTAGATGTTAAAGTCAGATGGACTCTCACCCCTCTGGGCCAGCACAAATTAATTCTCAGGCCTCTCAAGATTTTGAAACTCTAGGATTCTTTGTATAATTACATTTTACTACCAGATTTTCTTATGAAATGTCATGAAATGGACATCTCTCAGAAGTGGGACATCTTAGTCAAAGTAAACCCCACTTCCCTGTTCTTAGCAGGGCCATATATGGACAGCTAACCTAAGATTTGTGATTTGGGGGACAATCTTATGGACATTAAGCAATGATTCTCAACACTGGCTGCACATTATAATTATCTGAAGAACTGTAAAAAATATCAATGTTGCAATACTGTACACTGAAAACTTTTATGAAACATCATTGAAAGCAATTAAAGAAGACCTAAGTTAATGGAAACATCTCAGGTTAATGGACTAGAAGGCTTAATATTGTTAAGATAGCAATACTCTTCACAAGGATATATAGATTCATTGCAATTCCTATCAAAATCCAGGCTGTCTCTTTTTGGTAGAAATTTGACAAGCTGATCCTAAAATTCACATGGAAATATAAGGGACCCAGAATAGCCAAAACAATCTCAAACAAAACAAAACAAAAGAAAAAAAAGTTGTAGGAGTCACCCTTCTTGATTTTAAGCTGACTACAGTAATCAAGACTGCGTGGTACTGGCATAAGGATAGATGTATAGATAAATGAAACAGAATTAAGAGTCTAGAAATAAATCCATATATCTGTGGTGAACTGATTTTTAACAGGGTGTCAAGACATTTGGTGGGGAAGAAACAAAGTTTTCAATGAACAGTGTTGAACTGACTGGATATCCACATGCAAAAGAATTAAATTGGATTCCTACTTCATTCCATACACAAAAATTAACCCAAAATGCACTAAAGACATAAATGTAAGAGGTAAAATTATAAAACTATAGAAGAAAACATAGATGTAAATCTTCATGATTGTAGATTAGGCAATGGTTTCTTAGATTTGATACCAAAAGCACAAGAATTAAGAAAATTAACCAAAATGAAAAACTTTTGCATCAAAGAGTTTAGAAGAAGGTGAAAAGTAACCCATAAAATGGGAAAAAAATATTCGTAAATCATATATCAGATATTATATATCAATACATCTATTGATATTTAGCTATCGATATCTATCTATACTCCAGTATCCAAAATATATAGACTCTTACAACTCAACAATAAAAAAATAATCCAATTTAAAAGATTTTATATAGACATTCCTCCAAAGAAGATATATAAATGAGCAATAAGTACATGAAAAGATGCTCAACATTATTAGTCACAAGGGAAATGCAAATCAAACTATGAGATATTCCTAGAAACATATAAACTACCAAAACTGAAGCAGGAAGAAATAGAAAATCTGAACAGACTGAGTACCAGCAATGAAATTGAATCAGTAATCAATAAACTCCCAACAAACAAAAGTCCAGGACCAGATGGCTTCACAGATGAATTCTACCAAACATTTAAAGAAGAGTTAACACCTATTCTTTTCAAACTTTTCCAAAAAATAAAAGATGGAAAACTTCCAAATTCATTCTATGAGGCCAACATTACCCTGATACCAAAACCAGATAAAGACACCACACACACAAAAAGAACTACAGGCCAATATCTCTGATGAACATACATGCAAAAATCCTCAACAAAATACTAGCAAATCCAACCCAACAATACACTAAAAAAAAATGATTCACCTTACTGATGCATGAGTGAAAGTAATGGTAGTTGGCAGCATTTGATTGTAAGAAGTCAATAAAGTAATTGTGTTTAAAAAAGAAATGATTCACCAAGATCAAGTGGGATTTATTTCCAGGATACAAGAGTGGTTCAATATTTGCAAATCAAACAAGATGATATATCACATCAACAAGAGAAAGAATAAAAACCATATGATCATCTCAATAGATGCAGTAAAAGCATTTGACAAAGTACAACATCCATTCATGATAAAAACCCCAACAAAGTAGGTTTAGGGGGAACATACCTCAACATAATTAAGGCCATGTATGAAAAACCCACAGCTAACATCCTACTCAATGGGGAAGAACTAAAAGCTTTTCCCTTAAGGTCAGGAACAAGACAAGGATACCCACTTTCCCCACTCTTATTCAACATAGTACTAGAAGTCCTAGCCACAGCAATCAGACAAGAAAAAGAAATAAAAATTCATCCAAATTGGTAAGGAAAAAGTAAAACTGTCACTACTTGCAGATGACATGATATTATATATAGAAAACCCTGAAGATTCCACCAAAAAATTACTAGAACTGATAAAGAATTCAGCAAGGTCACAGGATATAAAATCAATGTACAGAAATCTATTGCATTTCTATACACTAATAATGAAGCAGAAGAAAGAGAAATTAAGAAAACAGTCCCATTTAAAATTGCGTCAAAATAATAAAATGCCCAGGAATAAACTTAACCAAAGAGGCAAAAGATCTGTACTCTGAAAACTATAAAACATGGTAAATAATATTGACAACACAAACAAATGGAAAGATATCTCATGGACTGGAAACCAAATATTGTTAAAATGTCTATATTACCCAAGCAATCTACAAATTTAATGCAATCCCTATCAAAACACCAACAGCATTTTTCATAGAACTAAAACAAAATCCTAAAATTTGTTTAGAACCACAAAAGACCTTGACTAGCCAAAGCAATCTCAAAAAGAAAAACAAAACTGGAGGTACCACCATTCCAGACTTCAAGTTATATCACAAAGCTGTAGTAATCAAAACAGTATGGTACTGGCACAAAAGTAGACACATAGATCAATAGAACCAGATAGAAAGCCCAGAAATAAACCCATAATTATATGGTAAATTAATCTTCAACGAGGAGGAAAAAATATGCAATCGGAAAAAGTCTCTTCAACAAATGGTATTAGGAAAACTGGACAGCTACATGCAAAAGAATGAAACTGAATCACTTTCTTGAACCAAACACAAAAATAAACTCAAAATGAATTAAGAACCTAAATGTGAGACCAGAAACCATAAAAATCCTAGAATAGAGCACAGGTAGTAATTTCTCTGACATTGGTCATAGCAACATCTTTCTAGATATGTCTCCTGTGGCAAGGAAAACAAAAGCAAAAATAAACTATTGGGACTACATCAAAATAAAAAGCTTCTGCACAGCGAAGAAAACAACCAACAAAACTAAAAGACAATCTACTGAATGGGAAAAGATATTTGCAAATGACATATCTGATAAAGGGCTAGTATCTAAAGAAGTTACACAATTCAACATCAAAAAAACCAAATAATCCAATTTAATATGGGGAGAAGACATGAATAGACATTTCTCCAAGAAGATATATAGATGGCCAGCAGACACATGAAAAGATGCTCAACATCACTCATCATCAGGGAAATGTAAATCAAAATCACAATGAGATATCACCTCACACCTGTTAGAATAGCTAAAATCAAAACCTCAGGAAACAACAAGTGTTGACGAGGATATGGAGAAAAAGGAACTCTCATGCACTGTTAGTAGGAATGCAAACTGGTGTAGCCAGTGTGGAAGACAGTATGGAGGTTCCTAAAAAAATTAAAAAAAGAATTACCCTATGATCCAGTAATTGCACTACTAGATATTTACCCAAAGAACATGAAAACATTAATTTGAAGGAATATGTGCACATCTATGTTTATTGCAGCATTATTTAGAATAGCCAAATTATGGAAGCAGCCCAAGTGCCCATCAATAAATGAACAAAGAAGTGGTATGTACATACAATGGAATATTGGTCAGCCATAAAAAAGGATGAAATCTTGCTATTTGCAATGACATATATAGAGCTAGACAGTATATAGAGAGTATAATGCTGAGTGAAATCAGTCAGTCAGAGAAAGACATATGATTTCACTCATATGTGGAATTTAAGAAACAAAGCAAACAAAGAAAAAAAGAAACCAAAAAACCAACTCTTAACTACAGAGAACAAATTGATGGTTATCAGAGGGGTGGGGGTGGGCAGATGAGTGAAACAGGTGAAAGGCATTAAGAATACATTATCTTGATGAGCACTGAGTAATATATGGAATTGTTGAATCACTATATTGTATATCTGAAATTAATTTAACACTGTATGTTAACTATACCAAAATTAAAGCTTAAAAATAATAAATTAAAAATTTAAAAAAAACTATATCACTTCTTCATAACCACTAGGATGGTTATAATCAAAAAGACATATAATAACAAGTGTTATTGGGGACAGAATGGGGAAATCGGAACCCTCATACATTGCTGGTGGGAATGTAAAATGATGCAGCCACTTTGGAAAACCATTTGGCAGTTACTCAAAAAGTTAAACATAGAATACCATATGACCCTGATCTCAGGGTCATGGGATCAAGCCCCACGTCAGGCTCTGTGCTCAGCACAGAGTCTGCATCTGCTTGTCCCTCTCCCTCTGCTCCTCCCCCTGCCCTCATAAATAAATAAAATCTTTTAAAAAAGGGAATTACCATATGACCCAATAATTTGACCCCTAAATATGTACCCAAGAGAACTAAAAATATATATCCACAAAAGACTTGTACATAAATGTTCATAGCAGCAGTATTCCTAACAGCCAAAATGCAAATGATCCAAATGTCCATCAACTGATGAATGGATAAATAAAATGTGTTATATTCATACTGGGGAATATTATTTAGTCATAAAAAGGAATGATGTACCGATTCATGCTACAGTATATATGACTTAGAAAACATTATGTTAAGTCAAAGAAGTCAGTCACAAAAGATCATATATTGTATGATTCCATTTTTATGAAATGGCCAGAAATAGGTAAATCCATAGAGACAGATCAATCAAATCCTAATATCTGGGGATGAGGCCTGGGCCTTTGAATTTTTAAAGGCTCCTGGTAATTTTGAAGCACCTGGGACTTGTAATCCACTACATTAAATAAACCATCAATCTTTTTTATTATAAATTTGTTGGCAGAGATTACCAAGATTTTTTGATCTGCCTCCCACTCCCATCATTGTTCTAATGGTTAATTTTGATGAGGACTGTGGTGGGAAAAGATCTAGAGTAATGACTGCTAAAATTCACCAGTGCTAGAATTATTCACCAGAGTTATCAACAAAGGAACATATTGTTTCATTATGTTATAATGTGCTTTTTAAAAAAAGTTTTCTGCAGTGCTAAACAGCATGTTCTTACATGTTCTCTGTATTGTAATATCATTTAAGATTTTTTTTTTAAAGATTTATTTATTTATTTGAGAGAGCGAGAATGAGAGAGAGAGAGTACATGAGAGGGGGGAGGGTTAGAGGGAGAAGCAGGCTCCTCGCCGAGCAGGGAGCCTGATGCGGGACTCGATCCAGGGACTCCAGGATCATGACCTGAGCCGAAGGCAGTCGCTCAACCAACTGAGCCACCCAGGCGCCCTCATTTAAGATTTTTAAAAAGGATGTGACATGACCCTTAATTACAGTGGCAATATAACAATCTAAATGCCAGAAAGTTTTTGGTTGTGTTGTTTTTAATCTACTCCTGCTTCAAAGTTCACAGTGGAATAGCCACGGCAATCCTTAGCTTTGAGGACTTCTCCCTTTGGACCCAGGAGTGGGATACAGGCTTCAGATCTTGGATGGTCCAAAGGGTTGGGTGGGGGTGCTTTAACTCAGGATAGGCTAAATGATTTCACCTACCCTAAGTGAAGGCTAGAACCACAATGGCCAGTGGTTTTTAATTTTACTTTATCATTCGTTTACTATTCCCACTTAATTTCCAAAAGGAAGTTGAAGTAATTTGACTGTCTAAGAAAGTAGATTTAGGCTGGAGCAGGCCTGATAAGCCAAGGATTAGGTTTCCAGCATGATCCTTAATGGATATTAACCTGGATATTATTTATCATTTTGGAAAATGACTGCCTTCCACATGGTCTAATCCCATGATGAGAATCAGCAGGGACAAAGCTATGCAGAAGATGCAGATATAACGGCAAAGTTCTCAGATATTCTACTGGGAAACACCTTGTTTCTGCTAAGATACCAGAATCATATACACATTTACATTTATTTTATTAGAAAAGATTTCCACATTTAAGCAATAACCTTTCTGAAACATATCTCTAAATAATGGGTTTCAAACTTTTCATCTACTATTATTAAGCATAATGGATGAAATGCAAAACACACTCATGGAGCATATTAGAGTAATGCAAAATAACTCTACCTGTGACTTTACTATTTTTTATCCCATACAAGCATGAAAGCATATCAAAATTGAAGTGAGCAAAAATAATTTTAATTATTGACTAGGTGATGAGTACGTGTCTGTTGTTCAGTGTACTAGTCTTTGCTAATATTGAATTATACAAATTATATTAATACTTAATTTGGGGGTAAATTCAACAGAAATGTTATTAATACAACCTACTGAGGTAGGTTCAATATTAGGGTAATATTGAATCTATTGAATTTAGAATTATTTTAATAGTAGCATCCATTAAAACAAACTTCTTACTAGATATTCTGTTCTAGCCATGATGAAGTAACTGGTACCACAAAGCCCTCCCACTATAAACCCCCACAGAACTAGATAAAATATATAAAATAGCTGTTTTCAGATACTGGACAATAGTCATGGAGGACTTTAATTCCTGAAAGAAATAAAATAAGACAAGTTACATACACCCAAAAAAGACTTTACTGATGAATTATCTCAAATATTTAAGGAAGAAATAGTACTAATTCTATACAATTCCTTTTAGAAAATAGAGGAGAGGGAACACTTACACCTGTTTTATGAGATCAGAGTTATTCTGATATCAAAGCTAAGAAAAAGACATTACAAAAAGGAAAACCACTGACCAATACTGTCATGGATGTAAAAGTCCTTAACAAAATTTTAGCAAATTAAGCCCAGCAACATAGAAAAAGAGTAATCATCATGATTGAATGGGATTTATTCCAGGAATGCAATGTTAGTCTAATATTTGAATACAAATTGATGCAATGTAAAGACTAAAAAAGGAAAATCATACAATCATCTCTATAGCTGCAGGAAAAAGCATTCAACAAAATTCAACACAAAATAAAAGGAAACTTCCTCAACCTGATAAAGGATTTCTATTAAAAAATCTATAGCTAGCGGGCGCCTGGGTGGCTCAGTTGGTTAAGCGACTGCCTTCGGCTCAGGTCATGATCCTGGAGTCCCTGGATCGAGTCCCGCATCGGGCTCCCTGCTCGGCAGGGGGTCTGCTTCTCCCTCTGACCCTCCTCCCTCTCATGCTCTCTCTCATTCTCTCTGTCTCAAATAAATAAATAAAATCTTTAAAAAAAAAAAAATCTATAGCTAGCAACATACTTAATGGGGGAAAAATTAAAACATTTTCCCCCTAACATGAAGATCAGGGCAAGTATGTCCACTCTCACCACTCCTGGTAGAGGTCTGAAATACCTTTACCAAAGGTCTTCAACAGTGCAATTCGATAAGAAAAAGAAATAAAAGACAAACTGTAAATGAATAAAACTGTCCTTTTTTGCAGATGATATGATCATGTATATAGAAAACCTTAAGCAACTTAACAAAAGCTACTATAGGTACTAAGTGAATTTAGGATGATTTCAGGATACAAGGCCAAAATACAAAACTCAGTTGTATTTCTATATATTAGCAAATGAACATTTGAAAAAGTAAACCTAGAATAATACCATTTAGAATAACATTAAAAACCCAAAAGTTTAGGTAGGCACATAATAAAATATATGGAAGATACCCTGAAAAGTTTAAAATATTGCTAAGTGAATCAAAGGAGACAAACAGGGTGCCTGGGTGGCTCAGTTGGTTAAGTGACTGCCTTCAGCTCAGGTCATGATCCTAGAGTCCCAGGATCGAGTCCCACATCGGGCTCCCTGCTCAGCAGGGAGTCTGCTTCTCCCTCTGACCCTCCTCCCTCTCGTGCTCTCTGTCTCTCATTCTCACAAATAAATAAAATCTTAAAATAGTTATTTAAAAAAAAAAGAGACAAACAGAAAGACATACTATTTCTTGTCAAGATATCAATTCCTCAAGAATTGATCCAAAGATTCAACACAAACCCATTCAGAATCCCAGAAGACTTTTTTGTAAAAATGACAAATGGACTATGAAATTTTTATAGAAATATGAAGAGCCTAACAGAGATAAAGTAATTCCAAAAAAAAAAAAAAAAACTTGGAGGATGTATACTATCTGATTTCAAGATTGCTATAATGCTATGGTAATCAAGACAATGTGGTATTGGCATAAAGACAGACAAATAGATCACTGGATTAGAATATAGTACAAAAGTAGACTCACATACATTGATTTTTCACCAACATACCACAGAAACTAAATGGGGAAAGTAAATACTTTCATCAAATGGTACTGAAAAAAAATCAATTGCAACTCATATTCACACCAAACACCAAAATTAAATTGAGATGGATCATAGCTCTTAATGTAAAAGCTGAAATCATAAAGCTTCTAGAAAAACACATGGGAGTTATTTTTGCAACTTACATCGGTAAATATTTCTTTGTCAAGGACCCACAAAAACAAATTGATAAAATGGACTTAATCAAAATTTTAGACTTCTGTTCACCAAAAGTCTTTGTTAAGACATCGAATAAGCAAGCTACATATGGGAGAAAATATTCACAACACATATATCTGACAAAGGACCTTTACCTAGAATACATGAACAACTCCTATGACTCAATGAACAACTCAATTTTTAAAAAGTAGTCAAAAAGACTTCTGCTTCCAGAAAGATGGAGTAGACACATTTTTTTCCTTACTCCTCCTGCTAATAAGTACAGCTAAAAACTCTGGACATCCTACATAAAACAAAGATAAAGGCGCCGAAAGATGGAGAGAAGGCAGACCAGCGGTAGACCTCAGGAACTGAGGAACAAGGTGGTGACTTCCTGGGTTTTCTTTTTGTCTCATATATCCCAGACTAGATGGTGAAGTCAGCAACCTGAAAATGCCAATGAGTGTGCACGTGTGCACCCTCCACCCCCCAGAAAAACCTGCTGGCTCTAGTCAAAGGACCAAAAGGGGACAGCCTAGGAAGACAGAAAACTGTTGGACAATAACTCTATTCCAGCCAAATATTCCAGATAAAACTGCAACCCCACCCCCATCCTCAACAGCAAGGCCAACTAGGGAGCCTAAATCCCCATCCTCATGAAGTTATAATGAGGTACCCCAAACCTCTCCCCTACCCTTCCAGTAAGGTGGTATCAGAGATCATGGAACTAAAGATTGAGTCCTGGCTTTAACTGAGTCTCTGATTCCTGTTGCTCATTTTTTTTTTTTTTGTACGCTATGAGACAATGAATTGCCCTTTCAGCTTAATTTAATGAGGCTTAATTCAACTTAAAACTATTTTTTCTGCCATCTAAACTCTGCTATATACTTTCTTATCTCAACTTCCAATCCTTTCAGACTTCTTACTACTTAATTCTTCTCTAATTGTGTTGGCCATGCTTGCCCCACTTCCTTCAGTGCCTAGCCTGTATCCTATAATGCATCTCCTCAACAATGCTTTCTGTTGAAATCTTTTTACTAAACTATAATTTGCCTGCAATAGGCTTCCATTTAAAATGTACAATTTGGTGAGTTCTGATGTATCCATATACCAGTGAAACTACATATACAATCAATATAGAGAATATTTTCACCACTCTCCAAAGTTTCATCTTGCCTCTTGGCAGTCCATCCCTCAGCTCCAAGTTTTTTTAGTCACTTATCTTTGCATTCTCGCTACAGTTTATATTTACACTTTTATGCCTTGCTTCTTTCATTCAGCATAATTGTTTTGTCTGTAGGTTGCATTTATCTGTAGCCCATCCCTTTTTATTGCTGAGTAGTATTCTATTGCATAGATAGACACCATATTTTGTTTATACACTCACCAAGCGAAAGGTTGTTTCCTGTTTGGGCTATTGTGCATAAAGCTGCAATGAACATTCATTGAAAAAAAAATGATGGCATAGAAGCATATTTATTGATAGGAAAAATGTTCATGACCAATTGCTAAATGAAAAAAACAGGTTACAGAACACTTTATAAATATGAATCCATTTTTTGTAAAGAATATATCTGTGGAAATAAGTAAATGCATGGGAAAAAATCCAAAATGTTAATAATGGTTATATCTGGGGATTGAGATTACACGATTTTTAAGATAAAAATTAAGTAAAGTGGGCAAAAGACTAGAACAGGCACTTCACAAAGGAAGAGATGCCAATAAACACATGAAAAAATTGCTCAACATCCTTAATCATCGAGGAAATGCAAATGAAAGCTATGACGAGATACCACTACTGAAAGCACCAAATGTTGGCAAGAATGTGGAGCAACAGAACTCTCATATATTACTAATGGGAACGTAAAATTGTACAGCCACTTTGAAAATCAGTGTGGCAGTTTCTCGTAAGTCCAACATACATCTACCCAATGACTCAGCAAATACACTTCTAGAAGAAACAGAAACACTGGACACATAACAGACTTGTGCCTGGATGTTCATGGTAGTTTTACTCTTGACCCTGAATACTCCAGGAAGAAAATCAGATTTCCAAATAATTTACCTTGTTTTCTCTTTTCCCAGCTTCAGCCTGGACAACTAGAAGAGGAACAAACTAGAAGCAACTCAAATGTCCATCAGCAGCAGAATGAATAAATAAAATCAGTATGTCCAAACAATGGAATACTACTCAGCAATGAAAAACAAAACCTAAAAAACTTTGGATACCTGGTTGGGCCTGAGTATCATTATACTGAGTAAAAGAAGACAGAGACAAAAGGGTACATACTGTATGATTCCATTCATATGAATTTCTGAAATAGGCAAAGTCAATCTATGGCAAGAGCAATCAGGACAGTGGTTGTCTGTGGAGGTGGGGGCAGGCAAGGATTGATTGGGATGGGGCTTAAGGGATATTTTGACGGTCAGGTAGTATTCTGTATTGTTGGAGGGTGCAGTTGACATACATATATGCAACTGCTGAAGCTTATCACACTGTATACTTAAGAGCGTCATTTCATTTTATATAGACTTCAATACAAATGGGGAAAAATTAAAACAAATCTTTTTGTTAATGTAAATTTTCAAACAGACAAGAGAAGTAGAAAGTACACTATAAAGAGCAGTCTATCATACTTAAGTAATCATGTGCTAACTTCACCTACTGGCAAAAAATTGCTTAAGACATGAGGCGCCTGGGTGGCTCAGTCGTTGAGCGTCTGCCTTCAGCTCAGGTCATGATCCCAGGGTCCTGGGATGAGCCCCGCATCGGGCTCCCTGCTTGGCAGGAAGCCTGCTTCTCCCTCCCCCACTCCCCCTGCTTGTGTTCCCTCTCTCACTGTGTCTCTCTCTGTCAAATAAATAAATAAAATCTTTAAAAAAAAAAATTCCTTAAGATGTAATTCAACTGATCCCCACATATTCGTGAGTCAAGAATGATTGTGTTTACTTTCTAAAGAAAGGCAGGGAGTTTTAATTTGTTTGGTTTGTTTTTTGTTTTTTTTTGACAGGTCTCATGGTTTGAGGAAAGGTGGTATTTTCTACTTTCCCGGGGATTTCAATGGAAAGGCAAAATTTGATCCACTGACACCTTGAAAAAATGTGGTCATTTTCAAATACCAGCAAGGCTTCATTTTTTAGGGCTTTTTACCAGTCTGTGCTGTCTCTTAGGAGGAAAGAACCAGACCTGATTAATTGATTTTAAAATAAGCTCAGGGGCGCCTGGGTGGTGCAGTCAGTTAAGCCTCCGACTCTTGGTTTCGGCTCAGGTCGTGATCTCAGGATCTTGAGATCAAGCCCCGTGTCGGGCTCCTCTCTCAGTGTGGGGTCTGCTTGAGATGCTCTCTCCCTCTCCCTCTGCCCCTCCAGCTGTGTGCTCTCTCTCTCTAAAATAAAGAAATCTTTAGAAAAAAAAATAAAATAAGCTCAATATTTTTTCCATTTCACCAGCTAAGGAACTCCAGTGATAGTTGTGCTATATACTACTCTCTATTCATGTTTTAGAAGAGGAATCAATGGAAGGAAGGAAGAAGGTAGATTGAGGTAGATTAAGATGCTGTTCTTACCAATTATTTGCTATGTGATCTTGAATACATCTCTTCATCATTCTGACCCTCAGTTTCCACATCAATAGGCATGAGAATCCCTATCTCAAAGTTTCATAATGGAAATTAAATACTGTCCATGAAAATGCCTTGACGTATGCCAGGAGCTCAGTAAATATCACTGTCTTCCCTGAACACCTTAACAGAAGACAAGGAGGAAGAACACGTTTCCCTTCATAATTCACAAGTAGATACACTTGAATATCTGGACGTTCTTTGGGTAATGTACACAAGTCTGATTTGAACTATTTTTCAGGTGAGGTGGGGATGGGTGGATTAAGGTAGGCAGGGGTGGGAAGCCTGAGAGATCCTCACCTTTTATCTCCTAAGAACATCATGAACATTTTATAATAACTAATGATGAAACATTGCTTACTGTTTGCAGTTTCTATTTCTCTCTATGAAAGAGTATTTGGAAGGCAATTTCTTGTGGTGGTGGTGTTTTGTTGGGTGTTTGTTGTGGGTTTTTTTTTTTTTTTTTTTTTTCCCTACACTCATCAGTACAAGCTGCAATGATGATTCTCAAACTCTGAACAATGGTTCCCAGTGTTTGGGCAGGGAGGGCCAGCATATGGAGGCCTCTCATATAGCCAAATACTGGCTCTCTGCCTTTCCTTCAGCTTTGTTTAAAGACAAGATCCGTTTCCTCCTTTGTCATCCCCTACAAGGCCTCCAGACTCCACTGTGAAGCCCAGCCAGATTTCTGTAATAAATTACCTGGGAAGCCAAGGCTGAAAAAAAGAGAAAAGAACAAGGCGAAATGTTTTGAAATCTGACTTTCTTCCTGGAGCATTCAGGATTACCTATTCAAAGGGGGCAAGGTTGAACTAAGGCTTGTGCTAGGAGGTTTGCAGGCTAAAGTTAGTAGAAAAAGTTTGGTCAGTTCATTTAATTCATTACAAGTTTTTCATATTAAGGTGAAATGTGTCCAAACTTAAAAAAAAAAAAAGATAAAGAAAATAGGTTCAAAGTATTACAAAAGAGCACGTATAGTTGTATGAAATGATGTAAGCCTATACAAACATGCCTTGCTTTATTGCATTTCACTTCATTGCACTTTGCAGATAATGCATTTTTTACAAATTGAAGGTGTGTGGTGACCCTGCATCCACCAAGTCTATAGGTACATTTTCCCAACATTTGCTCACTTGTGTCACATTTTTTTGTTAATTCTTGCAATATTTTCAACTGTTTCATTTTGATTATATTTGTTATGATGACCTGTGATCAGTGATCTTTGATGTCACTACTGAAATTGTTCTGGGGAACAATGAACCATGCCCATATAAGACAGTAAGCTTAACAGATAAATGTTGTAGGTGTCTGATCGCTCCACTGACCAGTTTCCCCCATCTCTCTCCCTCTCCTTAGGCCTCCCTATTCCCTCAGACACAATATTGAAATTAGGCCAATTAATAATCCTGCAATGGCCTCTAGGTGTTCAAGTGAAAGGAAGAGTCACAAATCCCTCACTTTATTTTTAAAATTTATTTTATTTAAATTCAATTTAATTAACATAGTGTATAATTAGTTTCAGAGGTAGGATTTAGAGATTCATCAGTTGCACACCCAGTGCTCATTACATCATGTGCCCTCCTTAATGCCCATCACCCTGTTACCTCATCCCCCCACCCCGTCCCCTCCAGCAACCCTCAGTTTAAGAGTCTTTTATGGTTTGTCTCCCTCTTTGTTTTTGTCTTATTTTTCCTTTCCTTCCCTTATGTTCATCTGTTTTGTTTCTTAAATTCCACATAGGAGTGAAATCATATGGTATTTGTCTTTCTCTGACTGACTTATTTCACTTAGCATAATACTCTCTGGGTCCATCCATGTTGTTGCAAATGTCAAGATTTCATTCTTTTTGATGGCTGAGTAATATTCCATTGTATATAAACACACCACATCTTCTTTATCTATTCATCCATCGATGGACATCTAGGCTCTTTCCATGGTTTGGCTATTGTGGACATTGCTGCTATAAACATTGGGATGCAAAACATCTCTCACTTTAAATCAAAAACTAGAAATTACTAAGTTTAGTGAGGAAGGCATGACAAAAGCCCAGACAGGCCCCGATCTAGGCCTCTTGCAGCAATTAGCCAAATTGTGGATGCAAAGGAGAAGTTCTTGAAGGAAATCAAAAGTGCTACTCCAGTAGACCACACAAATGAAAAGAAAGTGAAACAGCCTTATTGCCAATGTAGAGAAAGTTTCAGCAGTCTGGATAGAAGATCAAACCAGCCACAACATTCCCTTAAGACAAAGCTTAACCAGAGCACGGCCCTAACTCTCCTCAATTCTCTGAAGGCTGAGAGCGGTGAGGAAGCTGCAGAAGAAAAGTCCTAAGCTAACAGAGGTTGGTTCATGAAGTTTAAGGAAAGAAGCCATCTCCATAATATAAAAGTGCTGATGTAGAAGCTGCAGCAAGTTATCCAGAAGATCTAGCAATTAATGAAGGTGGCTACACTAAACAACAGATGCTCTTTCTTCCTTTTTCTTTTTTCTTT
>NW_023270807.1:18537848-18745290 GCF_011800145.1 Mirounga leonina
CTCTCTTTCTTTCAACCACAGATTTTCAATGTAGATGACACAGCCTTCTATTGGAAGGAGATGCCATCTAGGACTTTCGTAGCTACAGAGAAGTCAGTGCCTGGCCTCAAAGCTTTCAAGGACAGTCTCATTCTCTTGTTAGGGGCTAATGCAGCTGGTGACTTAAATTGAAGCTAGTGCTCATTGACCATTCCAAAAATCCTAGGGCCCTTAAGAATTACACTCAATCTACTTTCCCTGTGCTCTGTATATACAAAGCCTAGATGACAGCACATCTGTTTATAACATGATTTACTAAATATTTTAAGCCCACTGTTGAGACTGCTGTTCAGGAAAAAAGACTCCTTTCAAAATACAATGGTTCATTGACAATGCACCTGGTCACCCAAGAGCTCTGATGGAGATGGACAGCAAGGTTAATGTTCTCACGCCGGCTAACACAGCATCTGTTCTGCTGTGCATCGAGGAGTAATTTCAACTCTCAAGTCTTATTATTTAATTCGTAATTAAATTCCATAATTTATAAATTAAGTTATAAAATTAATAATATAAATTAAATTAGATGTTATTTAATTCACATTTCATAAGGCTATTGCCGCCATAGATAGTGATTCCTCTGATGGCTCTGGGCAAAGTAAACTGAAAGCCTCCTGGAAAGGATTCGTGATTCTAGATGTCATTAAGAACATTCATGGGAGGGGCACCTGGGTGGCTCAGTCGTTAAGCATCTGCCTTCCGCACAGGTCATGATCCCAGGGTCCTGGGATCGAGTCCCGCATCGGGCTCCCTGCTCTGCAGGAAGCCTGCTTCTCCCTCTCCCACTCCCCCTGCTTGTGTTCCCTCTCTTGCTGTGTCTCTCTCTGTCAAATAAATAAATAAAATCTTAAAAAAAAAAAAGAACATTCACGGGAAGAGGTCAAAATCCCAACATTAACAGGAGTTTGGAAGAAGTGGATTCCAATCCTCATGGAGGACTTTGAGGGGTTCAAGACTTCCATGGAGGAAGTTAAGTGCACGTGGGGTGGAAACAGCAAGAGAACTAGAACTAGAAGTGGAGCCTCAAGATGAGCCTGAGTTGCTGCGATCTCATGATACAACTTGAATAGATGAGGAGCTGCTTCCTATGGCGAGCACAGAAAGTGGTTTCTTGAGATGGAATCTACTCCTGGTGAAGATGCTGTGCAGACTGCTGAAATGACAACAAAGGATTTAGAATGTTACATCAACCGAGTTGATAAACAGCAGCAGCATTTGAGAGGACAGATTCTAATTGTGAAAGAACTTCTACTGTGGGTAAAATGCCACCAGACAGCATCTCACACTACAGAGAAATCATGAAAGGAAGAGTCCATCGATGAGGCAAACTTCATTGTTGTCTTATTTTAAGAAACTGCCTTTAAGAAACCCCAGCCTTCAGCAACCACCACCCTAATCAGTCAGCAGCCATCAACACGGAGGCAAGACCCTCCACCAGCAAAAAGGTTACGACTCGCTGAAAGCTCAGAGGATGGTTAGCATTTTTTAGCAATAAATTTTGATTGATTGATTGATGGACTGATGGGGGTAGGGGCAGAGGGAGAGGGGAGAATCTCAAGCAGGCTCCACGCCCAGCGCAGAGCACGACTGGGGGCTAGATCTCAGAACCCTGACATCATGACCTGAGCCAAAATCAGGACTCAAATGCTTAACGGACTGAGGCACCCAGGCGCCCCTAAAGTATTTTTCATTTAACATTGGTTTTTTTTAGACATAATACTACCGCACACTTAATAGGCTACAGTATCGTGTAAACACAACTTTTATGTGTACTAGGAAACCAAAAAAGTCATTTGATTCTATTGCAATATTTGCTTTATTTCAGTGGTCTGGAATTGAACCCGTGTTATCTCTGAGGTGTGCCTAGAAGTTGACAAAATCTTTATCAGGCAGGTAATATTAGTATCTTTCATTTTATAAATGAGGAAAGAAAGGCTCAATCAATGCTTGATCAAAGATATGATCAATAGGGCGCCTGGGTGGCTCAGTTGGTTGAGCGACTGCCTTCGGCTCAGGTCATGATCCCGGAGTCCCGGGATCGAGTCCCGCATCGGGCTCCCTGCTCGGCAGGGAGTCTGCTTCTCCCTCTGACCCTCCCCACTCTCATGTGCTCTCTCTCATTCTCTCTGTCTCAAATGAATAAATAAAATCTTTAAAAAAAAAAGATATGATCAATATATGATCAATGCTTGATCAAAGATATGCTTGCTTGACAAAAGCATATAAACAGTAAGGAATAAGATTAGGTCCTGAATCCTGGCCTCTTGGTTCCAAATCTTTCCCACTAGAGGGGCCCTCAAGGCTGGATAGCAGTTTCAATTCCTCTGAGAGTAGTCCTAGTTGATGTGGCCAGCAGAAACAAGCTTTGGGGCAGTGTTCTCTGAAGCAGAGACTGTGATCATGGGGATCCAGAGAACAAGAGGGAAAGTGGAGATGTAGGAGGCACACATGAGATACGACACACGAACATCACAGCAATCACTTGCAGGACTGAGTCAAGAGGTGCCCCTCATAGACTCTCTTGAGTGGGACCCCCTTTCACACATCTCCTTTCTGAGATTGCATCTCTGTTCCAGATTGGGAACAACCAATGCAGAGGGAAGAACAAAGGAAAATAGAAACACATAGCATTTCCATAGTGTGTCGAATATCATCCAAATGAGAAAGAAATGCATGAATGTACACACAGAATACCACATAATTTTTTTAGATTAAGAACACTGTATCCCATCAAGTACAAAGCTTGTTTGACTTTTTTTTTGGGGTCAACCCATGTATTTTTGTTAGCAATGTTGACCACTGAAATTATTTTCTTAGAAGAGAATTTTCCAGTAAACCTCCCACATCATTGCAAACTTCCTGTTCCCAACTGCTGTTCCTCTTCGTAGGGCCATCATGACAAGCAGCAGGAGGGCTGATGTTCAGCAGAAAATTAATTTGGCAGGGTGTGTGCTTAAAGATATCAACTTCCAAGGGGAGGAAGTTTTTGTTTTGTTTTGTTTTCTAAAGCATTGCTTTTTACTTGTGGTGTGCCTTCTGAAGTTACGGATTATTTTTTGAAGATAGAAATTTTTGGTTTACCCTAGTTCTCAGTACCTGGAAACTATTTAGTACATGCTATTGAACTGAATGTTTAACATGTACTTCCCCTTAACCAAATGAAGAATATTTTATGGGGCACTTTTCATTTTAGATGAGGTTACAGAGTACGTAATCTTCGGAAGTTGGGGAAATTGATTCATGAGGACTGTGGTCCAAGTTTAAATTCTGGGTCCTCGAGCACACTTTTAAAAACAGGGCCTTTGACACTTTATTAAGTATAAAACAAGCACATAGCTAATGTAAACCTCCTTTGAAATAGATGATATCAGGCTTGGCTGCATACTGGAGACAGGTGGGGTGGAAAGTGTGGTAGGATTTTTTCAAAATACTGCTGCCAGACTCCAAAATGTAACTGGTAATCTGGAGTCTGGGCTTCAGAGTTTTTAAAAGCTTCCTAAGAGATTCTAATAGACAGCCAAAGCTGAGCATCAGTGTCCTAAATGAATGAACACATTTAATCAGCACCAACTAAGTACCAGGCATGGTATTAAGCACCTGTTATCCTTTATTTTACGGATATGGAAATGAGGACTCAGAGAGGTTATCTGCTTAGCATCATAGAGCAGTGAAGTGTTAAAGTTGGAAAGAAAAAAAAGTCCTATGACCCCATACTCTTCTTGCCATTTACATTGCAGTAAAGAATATGCTAGGGGCGCCTGGGTGGCTCAGGTGGTTAAGCGTCTGCCTTCGGCTCAGGTCATGGTCTCAGGGTCCTGGGATCGAGCCCCACATCGGGTTCCCTGCTCGGCAGGAAGCCTGCTTCTCCCTCTCCCACTCTCCCTGCTTGTGTTCCCTCTCTTGCTGTGTCTCTCTCTGTCAAATAAATAAAATCTTAAAAAAATAAAATAAAATAAAAAGAATATGCTAGTGTCTGCAGAAGCCAATGTATTGGCCTTTGAAAATGAATCCACATAGAAATAAACTCTGGGTGCAAAGCCCGTTGGATCAATATTTCCTACTAATGCCACATTCTTTTGTTCAAAACCCAGCGATGTCTCCTATTGAGTTGGAAATTGCAGACTGGCGGTGAAGGGCCTGATGTCAGCCTTCCTGGTTTGGGCATTAAAGGCTGTTCAGTCCATGAGAAGCAGGACGTGGGTGACCCCCAGTAAGAAAACAGGGGCTGCGCTATGCACAGAGGAGGACTCACAAAGGTACGCTGTGGCTACGTCAGTTCCTTTACTGTCCCTGTTGTAAAGTAGCTGGCCGCAGTGCTGAGATTGTGTCTCCGTTACAGATATCCCAACTGCTTAGGAATCCAGGGAGCAGATATTCGGTCAGGAAAAATTCAAGAAAAACGAAACTTCAACCAAACCCAACTGTAACTGTGATGGAGAAGCTGAGCGCCTGCTTGAAGGTGGTTTGTGACTTTACTATGTGTGCGTGTGTGGGCACACTGTGCTCTTTTGGCTTAAACAAACCCTCACTCACAGTGATATACCTCAGGGGTCCCATCAATGCCCCCTTATTCTCTCTAAATTTCTCTCCCTCACAATCTCCCTTCCATCTTTATGAACTGTTTGTCCACTTGCTGAGAAACATAGGGAAAAAGCAGGACTGTGTGAACATTTTAGAGTCCTGTCTGGAGCAGTGAAAACTGTCTATTTCAGAAAGAAAGAAAAATAGAGACAAAGGCACAGGGGAAAGGAAAAGTAGACACAAAGAATGAAATTGGCAGGTCGTGGTGTCTGGGTGGCTCCGTCAGTTAAGCATCCGACTCTTGATTTTGGCTCAGGTCATTATCTCAGGGTCATGAGATCGAGCCGTGTGTCAAGCTCCACTCTCAGTGAGGAGTCTGCTTGAGAGTCTCTCCCTCTCCCTCTGCCCCTCCCCCCTGCTCATGTGCTCTCTCTCTCTCAAATAAATAAATAAATTGGCAGGTAGAGGACATGACAGACAGGTACTTAAATAGACAGAGAGAGAGGAGAATAGACAGAATAGGACAGAGAATGAATGAGACAGACACAGGGAAAACCCAGAATGAGAGAACAGAGAGAAACCAAGATGGAAACTTAGGGACAACTAGGCAGAGAGAGAGAGATGGCCAGTCAGTAATGGAAAGAGAGAGAAACAGAGAGAGGCAACAGAGAAAACCAGACAGGAGACAAAGATGAAGAAAGAAAGGAAGAAAGCGACAGACATGCTGAGAGGAGCACAGAAGACAGACGGAGGTGAACAGGAAGATGGAGGTGAGCAGAGTGGGAGAGCCAGGCAGGAGTGTGGACGGTTTTGTACACATTCTTGTGAAGAAATGAGAAGCCGACTGGTTTGCCAGGAGGGACAGCCTTCCCAGTCAGGGCTGTTGGAGGGTATGAGTTTAGTCATGCTAAATAGAAACAGGATGCCTTCCTCCCAAGCCTAATTCTGTTGCATCTGGAGGGCAGTGTGGTGAATGTGGTTTCTGTGCCAGCACTCTGGGCCACGGAAGGACCTCACAGAATTACAGAATGTTGGAACCGAGATCCTTGTGGTAGACGTGTGTGGTTTCCTCGCCAGCCCCTATCCATTTACCCTGTTTCCAGTAAAAGCCTCCAATATTTATGGGGGCACCGCCCTTTCCCACCTTCAGTCCTTGTGGGTTTTGTGGTGTTGACCATACCTCCTCACCATCTCCTATTCCAGGGATAGCGTATGACCCAGGCTTGGCATATGATCCAGAGCATCAGTTTCTCCTGTGGTTTCAGTGATTGGCTCAAGGACAGGCACATAACTCAAGGGAGGTAAATCAGAGCCAGTCAGTCTCCCTTGGGTTTTCTTTCTGGGCTCCTGGGTTTGCCCTCAGATCCAGACTTGAACCAGGGAGCCATGTTGGCTGGAGCTGGGGCTGCCATCTTGCCAACTTACATAGTCTGAAAATGAAGCCAACACACACAGCAGCAAAGAGTAAAATGAAGAACAACTCGGTTCTGTGGCCTCTTTTGAACACTGATCAAGCTGTTCTGAAGTCAGAACTATCTCTAGACCTTTTTTTTTTTGTTTACAAAAGCTAACATTACCTTTTTCTTTAAAAGTTTAAAACAGTTTGAATTAGATTTCCTGTCACTTGCAACCACATCCTAGTGATATAATGTCTCAGAGATCAATATCACCACGTTCTACAAAAACTGAGTTTAGCTTATCTATGATTTTAGCTAGTCAGTGGCAGCATATGAAGCAAGGTTTCATCCACCACGTACCCCAATGAACTCACTCTTCCATTCTCTCCCCCTTATTTTATTTTAAAATTAAGCTATAGGGACCATTTCCAATAAAGGTCTTTACTCATGTGATTTCACAAGATCTAGAAACACCAGCCCTAAGCAATATGCCACCCCTAAGTAATGCTTCCCTTTGTTCAGCTCACTCCCCTTCCCATGTTTCTCTCCCTTCCTAGTCATGGTAAGCAGAATACAACAGATATCACGGACACTTTTATGTGAACTTACCAAACAGAAACTTTACCTTTTAAAAGAGAACAGTAAAACAAACCCGAAGGAACACATTTCTTTTTTTTAATTGTTATATTAATCACCATACATTACATTAGTTTTTGATGTACTGTTCCATGATTCATTGTTTGTGCATAACACCCAGTGCTCCATGCAGAACATGCCCTCTTTAATACCCATCACCAGGCTAACCCATCCTCCCACCCCCGTCCCCTCTAGAACCCTCAGTTTGTTTCTCAGAGTCCATCGTCTCTCATGGTTCGTCTCCCCCTCTGATTTCTCCCCCCTTCATTTTTTCCTTCCTACTATCTTCTTCTTTTTTTTTTTTAACATATAATGTATTATTTGCTTCAGAGGTACAGATCTGTGATTCAACAGTCTTGCACAATTCACAGCACTCACCATAGCACATACCCTCCCCAGTGTCTATCACCCAGCCATCCCATCCCTCCCACCCCAACCCCCCTCCAGCAACCCTCAGTTTGTTTCCTGAGATTAAGAATTCCTCGTATCAGTGAGGTCATATGATACATGTCTTTCTCTGATCGACTTATTTCGCTCAGCATAACACCCTCCAGTTCCATCCACGTTGTTGCAAATGGGAAGATCTCATTCCTTTTGATGGCTGCATAATATTCCATTGTATATATATATACCACATCTTCTTTATCCATTCATCTGTCAATGGACATCTTGGCTCTTTCCACAGTTTGGCTATTGTGGACATTGCTGCTATAAACATCGGGGTGCACGTACCCCTCCGAAGGAACACATTTCTAATGGAGGAATTCCAAATATCATAGCATGTGGTTAGAGGACATACTTTAGAATTGCTGAACCTTCTTACAATCTTCTGAACTGTAAACAATGAGCACTAGGTCCAATATTTTTTTATAAGACTGTAAATGAAAATGTACTGAAGACCTCTGAAAAACATCTCCCATGTAATATATATTTAGAGCAGTGGTTCTCAAACTTTATCATGCATTAAATCACTAGAGAATTGTTGAAACCCTCTCTGAGCACCGCCCCCCGCCGCCGACTTTCAGCTTTAGAGGGTATGGGGCAGGCCTGAGGATTTGCATTTCTTTTTTTTTTTTTTTTAAGATTTTATTTATTTATTTGACAGAGAGAGACACAGCAAGAGTGGGAACACAAGCAAGGGGAGTGGGAGAGGGAGAAGTAGGCTTCACGCTGAGCAGGGAGCCCGATGCAGGGCTCCACGTGGGGCTCCACGCGGGGCTCCACGCGGGGCTCCATGCGGGGCTCGATCCCAGGGCCCTGGGAACATGACCTGAGCCAAAGGCAGCCTCTTAATGACTGAGCCACCCAGGATCCCCGAGGATTTGCATTTCTAACGAGTTCCCAAGTGATGCTGATGCTGCAGGTCGAGGGCGCCATACTTTGAAGAACATGTTCAAATTTTAAAATACAACTCTGAGAGAGCTTGGCCAGGTGGCATAAAACCTCAGCAGAGCTCTGCCCGAGTCCTAGAAATTAAGGCCCCCTCCCACCTCAGCAGAGATGCAGGCTACTGTTTGAGGTGCACAGATGAAGGACGACAGCCGGAAGTCCATGAGTGCTGGGATTGGTAGATGCTTATGTGGTGGGAAAAGAGTTTTTGAAATATGAATTTGGGTGTTCTTTTTCTCTTTCTGAAAATTCCTATTACTCCCAGGAACTTCCCTTCCCTACTCTTCTCACCCCACCCCCTGTTCTAGGCAATACTGTTTTATTCTCATATAAAACAGTGGGTGACTCTCTCCCAGCTTTTTCCTTGCATATAAAACAGTTCCAGGCAGAACTGTTTTATTCTCATTGCCCCAAGGGATGATGTCATACAAGAAGGAAGCCTACTTCCTGGCTTTCATGTATCTAGGTGCAGAGGCAAACCAGGTTAACGCGGCCAGTGCGGGGACACAGGACAAGGTGCTCAGAAGGGCCTGGCACTGGGGTTTAATGCTCTGCAGTGGCTGTCTTGAAATTCTTAACAGTTTTACCTTGGAATGTATGATTTGTAAAGTAGAGTGAGACAGGGCAATGGAGCATGCCCCTGGGGCTTGGAGACTTGGCTCCCAGGGAATCCTGCCCCCAGCTGTCTCCAGGGGTGCCCCACCACTCGCTCCCTGGTGCCCAGGCGTCGTGGCCCTGCTTGGCTTCCTGGCATACCTGGCGCAGGTGCAGAGAGGAGGAGAGGGGGTCAGGCCCTGGCGCACAGGCCTTAAGGCATCTGGAGGTGAGAACAAGGCAGGTGCCTTTGCACCTCGGGTGCTGGGTGCCACAGCCATTGGGTGGGCAATGCAGGGGGGTCTCTGGTCCAGCCCCAATCCAGACATGGGGCCTCACGTATGTATATGTGGATGGCACGTGTGTATGGCATGAAGGCTGCGATCCCCTCGGGATCATCTGTCTGCTGGGGGCCCGTGGAGGGGGGGTGGTTGACTTTCCCCACCCCACCCCCAACTTTATGTTTTCATCTTGTATGGGGTCCAGCAAATGGTGTAGCCAGTCAGCACGTAGGCTTTGAAACAGGCCCCAGACACCTTTACACCCCGGAATACCTGAAATGGGGTGAAGGCCACTGATAGCCCCGTGGAGGTTTTCACTTTTCCCAGCATTGTGTGGAAAGAGAAGACCCAACCTCTGCACCTCAAAGTAGTGAAGAATTGAGCTGAGAGCAAGCTGGAGCTGGAGGAGAACTTAGGGCAAGGATGACTTAGCAGGGACCCACATAGTCCAAAGGCCAGGCAGGAGCAGGCAAAGTTCAGGGGATGCCAGCAAGGATAGACAGTGACCTAGACTGGATGTGTGCATACGTGTGTGTGTCTGTGTCTGTGTGTGTAAATCCCACACTGACAGATTAAACTCCTTCCATCGGATGAAATGGAGGTTTGAAGTAGAAAACAAGTGGCTTACAAAAAAAAAAAAAAAAAAAAGATTAAATCTCTTGCATTCCTGAATGTGCAGATTGATGTTTATATGTGCCACACTTGCCCCCAAAATGGGAAAAGGAGTTTGTAGAGGCATGGAGTTAAGAACATGCAAGGAAAGAAACTGCTTACAAGGCTGAGAGCTGGGAGACTGAACCACCGTTCAGAGGATCTAAGAAGGAAACTCTGAAAGTCACCCACAAAGGCCAAATTGCCCAGGGTCAAGAAGCATAAGGACTGAGGCTGGTCAGGGGAAGCTGACCTAAGAAGCAGTACCAAAGCATCACTTCCTTATAAGAGAGTTGTTTAAATTGTCCATGAGAATATTTTGTTCTATTATGGATACGTGTGCCTTGTGTACTTTATTTGGGAGAACACTTTCTTCAAAGCAACTTAGCTAATGTGGTGGGGGAAAAATGCTGGTTGCCAGGGGCACCATCCAGATACAGGGGAAGAACAATACTTGATGAAAAATAGCAGGAACTGAGTTCCAGAAAGACTGGAAAGAGTGAAGTAATTAACAAGCCTGATTTTTTTTTTTTTAATTGGGAAGGCATTTTTGGAGGTTTCTTTCCTCTCTTTTTAAAAATCCCTGTCTTCTAGTTCTTCTACGACACACATCCTTTACCTGTGCAGTTTTTACAAGGCGGAGTCCTTTAAAATGAAAGAAAATGTGGAGATTCATAATACTTGTAGTGAAGATGCATTTATGATTCTCATCTGCCTTTCTCTGTGTTTGGGAGGAGAGGAGGAATAAAGGGAGAAAAAAAAAAAAAACCCAAGTAGATAGTTTCATTCTCTTTCCTATTAGCCTAATCCAGACATAAATGAAGGAAAATGAAGGAAAAAACACTCCCAGGGAACAACCAGAAAGGCAGGGAGGTCCCCCACAGGGGGCCAGGTCTTTAGAGGACCCAAGCGCACCCCCAGGAGTCCTCCTCCAGGAGATATCTCAGACCAAATCATCATTGACCTGGACGATGTACCCCAGCAGGTTACTGGGCCTCTGGGATTGTGCTGGTGGGGCCAGGGAATGGATTCTGTGGCCAACCTAGTCCCACGTCAACAAAAATTCTTCTATAACCAAAGATGTTCCAGGTTGTAGTAAATAATACAAAGCTCAGATAAAACCGAAACCATTGTGTCAAAAGTACAAAGAATAGTTCCCCGGAGCCCCTCGGAACTGGATTTAACTTATAGAAGGTTTTGTGGGGGAGGGGGGCGGGGGTGGTTAAAAGATTTTATTTTGGGACGCCTGGGTGGCTCAGTTAATTAAGCAACTGCCTCCGGCTCGGGTCACAACCCCAGGGTCCTGGGATCGAGCCCTGCGCTGGGCTCCTTGATCCGCGGGAAGCCTGCTTCTCCCTCTCCCTCTGCCTGTAGCTCCCCCTGCTTGTGCTCTCTCTTTCTCTCTCTGTCAAATAAATAAATAAAATCTTAAAAAAAAAAGATTTTGTTTTTAAGTAATCTCTACACCCAATGTGGTGCTCAAACTCACAACCCCAGGATTAAGAGTCGCACGCTCCACTGACTGAGCCAGCCAGGCGCCCCCCTTTATTTATTTTTTTAAGATTCTATTTGGAAGGTTTTAACTTGTCCATTTGGTGCCAAATCTGCCATAAGAGAGAACTCCTGATATGGATGCAATTCATACCTGTGATAAACCAGGACAGAAAAAGCTAAAGCACCCAGAGAGAACAAAAATGGAGCAGAGAAAAGCAGACACAGAGAGAAATGGCATTCAATGACTCAGAGCAGATAACTGATTTGTTCCTATGGAATCGGTGAAAAAAGGTTCTGCAGAAGGGGGTCAAGTCCCCAGCACATTTAAAGGAGTGCACACCCTCCTTGGCTGGCTGCCCTTCACTGCTGTGGCCTCCGTGTCAAGAGAACTGGATCCTGGTTCTGAGAAGCTTGTGTTTCTTCTCTGTTAGGGATCCTGTTTAGCTCCCGATGAGAATTCTGTCCTCATCAGCATCAGTTTCCAAAACTCCCCCCACTGACACAAAATTAAAAGGGAAGCAGAGTCCCTTTGGGATGTTTTATATCATGAATCATCAGGCCCTTCCTGACTCTCCTGGGAATCCCATCCACACACAGAGGTCCCATTGACTCCTGGGGTCCCTGTCAAAGGGGAATTCAAGAATGGAAAAGATGAGCTGGAGTTGATTTCATGTTGGACGCATCGGCTGAGTCCTGTCACAGGCAGGGGTCACAGCAGCTTAAGATTAAAGAGCCTGCCATTCAAATACTTGGGGTTTTCTAGCATTCTGAGTGTAAATGGATCCCATAATTCACATGCAGACTATTTAGAAGGAGATGAATGAACAGCAGAGCTCTGCAGAGTTCTTTTTAAACATACAGTGCAGCCTGTTTGCATGGTAACTGGACCTTAAGCATGTGCCTCTGAAGGAAGTGCTTGGCCAGTTTTGCTTTATTTTATTTTAATCCTGGAACAGGCAAGGGAAGAACAGCATTTAAGAAAGTACATTCTCAAACCTGTACAACCAAAAGCCTTTCCAGAGACATAGCAACTTTGGGCTTTTCAAATACTTCACTGATTTAAAGATTCAAAAGAAAAATTATTTTGGGGGGCACCTGGGTGGCTCTGTCAATTAAGTGTCTGTGATCAGCTCAGGTCATGATCTCAGGGTCCTGGTATCCAGCCCATGTCGGACTCCCTGCTCAGTGGGGAGTCTGCTTCTCCCTCTCCCTCTGCCCCTCCTCCCCGCTTGTGCTCTCTCTCTCTCGCTGTCTCTCTCTCAAATAAATAAAATCTTTTAAAAAAGAAAAGAAAAATTAATTTTTTATTAACTGAGGCTAGATCCTCTCTGTACAGGATCCCACACTCTCCCAGCAAGAGCATTGAGGAACATTGGCCATGGCGGTAATCAGAAATTTGTCTTTGAAAACGTGAGAATTTCTGTGTTATTTGTAAGTAAATCATATGACTTTGATTCATTCAGCCATTCACTTTGTTCATTCAATGAACATCTGTTAAGTCCCTTCCACGTACAAGGTGCTGTGCTAGGCGCGGGGTGAACAAAATAGCGTAAGATAGATTCCAGGGTTCCATGTAAAATGGACTAAGTTGGACTAACTAACCTTGTCCCTCCCACTGAATGCAGCTATAAAACCTGGACAGAACACAAGGAGCAGGTATTTACTATGAAAAGTAAATAGCAGGTAGGTAGCTTGGGGAAAAGATGAAAATTCAAAGGACCGCTCAACACATGGTGAGCTTACCACTTTTCTCCCCACCACTCGCCCCGGTATCCCATGCCCTGGATTCAAGGCAGCCTAAAACCTGGAAGGGAGAACTGGCAAGGACAGAGAGAGCTCCAAGAAAGGCCCTTTGTTTTGACATGAGCAGTGGTGAAAGGATCTCCCAACATTCAGAGAGAATGGAGAAAATTTCTCATTTTCCTTTTTCTTTTCCTTAATGTCTCAAACCACCCAGCCCATGATAGCCCGCAGGTCCTTAAAACTCTGAGGGATGGAAGGAAACTTCCTCTCTGACTGCAAGAACAGTGGCCCAAGAGAGGGGCACAAATGCCTACTGCTTTTTTCCCCCCTCTCTGTCTTCCAGCCTCTTGGCCACTGTAATGAAGAGTCTGACTCTATTTTTTGATGTTTGGTTGCAGACAGCTTTCCAGACTCACCACTCCCCCTTCACTTTCTGTCCCACATCTGGACGAAGCTGGTAAGAAGGCTCAGTTGCTCCTTTGTCACCAGTGGGAAGTTCAAACCATGGGGATCCAGCCTGCGTGCAGGGACATTCGCCACAGCCACACCCCCTGGCCGTCAGAAACACCAAGCCAGTCCCCATTCCTGGCTCTTTTTTTTTTTTTTTTAAGATTTTATTTATTTATTTGACAGAGAGAGACACAGAGAGAGAGGGAACACAAGCAGGGGGAGTGGGAGAGGGAGAAGCAGGCTCTCCGCCGAGCAGGGAGCCAGATGCAGGGCTCGATCCCAGGACCCTGGGATCATGACCTGAGCCGAAGGCAGTCGCTTAACCAACTGAGCCACCCAGGCACCCCCCCATTCCTGGTTCTTTCAAGCCATTTTCAGACCAGCTTGGGAGCCCTCTTTGCTCTCTCCAGAAAGTTCGATGATGTAAGTAATAAACCTTTCCGTACTTCCTTGTGGATGTATGGCTCATTGAGCTTACTATCCAAACAAACAAACAAAAAAAATTGGCACAGTGCAGTGGGAGAGGTCCATCCCATTTTTGCTGAATGAAAACAACGACCCCAGGTATGGGCACAGTTCATAGGAAATGAACAGCAGATGAGGACCAAAAAGGGACTCTTCAGGGAACCAAAAAGCTCCAGGGAAATCTCAGAGAGGAAGCAGCTGGGGGCACTGGTAAAATTGTTTAAGAACCTAGGTTTATTCCCAGGGTGTGCATGCGTGAATCTGACCATAAAGAGCGTATCCTAGACAGAGAAACGAACCACGGGAGAGATCACGGCCAAGGGGTCAGACCGGCCACTAGGTGGCGTACACATCAGATCGATCCCAGTAGCACTGCAAAGGCTTTGAAAACAACCGACTCTGAAACCACGATCCACAGAAGGCTGGTCAGAACTTGCAGCCTAAAACCAACTGGGTTGATTGCCTACTAAAACAAAAAAATGTCAGTATTTCATCGGATTTAAACAAGACCCAGAGTCTCAAAACATAATCTTAAAACTGTCCAAGGTACAACCCAAAATTATTCAGCATGCCAAGAACTAGGAAAATCTCAACTCTAGTAAGTAGAGTTGCTTACAAGAAGTACACAGTGTAGTGCAGGAGACAGAATCATAAATGGATAATGACATAACCTTTAGTACTGATGCTGTGAGAGATATGGATAGGACAATATGGAAGCATAGAAGTATACCTAACCCAATCTGGGGAGTTGGGGAATCAGGAAATTAGGATCGGCTTCCTGGAAGAACAGATGTTACTGTTAAGTCTGAAAGAATAAGTAAACGAGGAGGAGTTAGGTGAAGAAGTAGAAAGTATTCACAGGGTGCCTGGGTGGCTCAGTGGGTTAGACTCTTGATTTCAGCTCAGGTCATGATCTCAGGGTCATCAGGCTCCTCTCTGGGTGTGGAGTCTGCTTGGGATTCTCTCTCTCCCCCTCTCTCTGCCCCGCCCCCTCTCTAAAAAAAAAAAAGAAAGAAAGAAAGAAAGTATTCACATCTATGAAAGGGGCAGCAAGAGAAAAGCAGGCCAGGTGGGCATGGGGGACTACAAACAGTTCTGTTTTGATGGGGCACTAGCTGCCAGGCAGGGAGTAGCAGAAAAGGATGGTGGAATGCCGAGGACCAGGCCATGGAAGGGTTCAAATACCATCATATATCATATTCAACCTTATCGGTCATCCTACCTAATCTCAGTTCTGGCTATATTAACACACTAACACAGTGGTCATAATGAAATCATGGAAATCATGGCACCCTTCTGTGTCTTCACTTCTTATGGCCGAAACTATCGGTGTGCACCGATGACCTGCCTGGTCTTCCGTTTCCCAGCCTCCCTTGAAATTAGGTTGGCCATGTGACCGATTCTGCCTAATGGATGTGAGTGAAAGTGAGGCATGAAACAGTCAGGGCTCAGATATCTTAAGTACCCAGGTGCCTTTCCTGAACTCTCTCCCCCTTTCACTTAGATATTAGAGGCCATGTGCTCGAGGGCCATGCAACAAGATAGAAGGAACTTGGGTCACTGGGTCATCACTTGGAGGAAAGTCACTTCAAGAACTTTCATGAAGGAGTTTGCACAAGAGACCAATAAGCTTTTCTTGTGTGAAGCCACTGGGACTTCACAGTTCAGCCTAATACAATTTCTCCATCTCTTTATCAAGAGCATGAAAAACCTCCCTCCAAAGTCTTTCCCAGCTCCATAAATCTAACTTTATCTAGAGAAGGTCCTCCTCCAATCATCTTTGCCTAAATTTCTTGGGATCAGTTCTGCCTATGTTCTTCATCTCCAGGACACTTCTGTATCTTACCTTGGAGAAGGGTCATGATGCCAGAGATACTCAGTGGATAGGCTCTCAAAGCTCACTATTGTACCTTACTTCCTAGTACCTGATGCACCTTTCCAACAGTCCTGCTACATGGTGGTCCACAGTCTGGTCAAAAACTTCCAGTAACTGGAAATTCACTGCTCTGACTATACAAATATTCTTCCTCCCCCTACATTCTGAATAAGAAATATACTGCCCTTAATTCATAATCCCCATGGACTGTGCTTAATCTCCTCACTTTATTTTTCAAATGAATGAGTAGTAACTCTATTCAAATGAATGAGTTGTAATTCCAGCTGGGACATGTGAGCCTTTTCCTGACCTCTTCCCACCATGGCAATGAATCTTTTTTTCCCTATACAATGAACTACTTATTTGGTGAAATTGTATGGCCTGTTCGTGACAGTCCAGAAATTATCCTTATATTCATCAATTCCATGTGCCCATGAGTAGAGAGCTCTTTCTTTGAGAGGATCTTGTCTGTAACATTAGCAGTTTTGCAGTTCAAATCTTTGGAAGCTGTCCATGTGGTATCTCTGAAACCATGAACATCCCTAAAAGAGTCAATACAACTAAACAAGAAAACAGAAATGAACATCCTCATCTGGCTGTAAAGTTTTGGGTTTTTTTTTTAAGATTTTTATTTATTTATCTGAAAGAGAGCAAGCACGAGTGGAGGCGGGGAGAGGCAGAGGGAGAAGCAGACTCCCCGCTGAGTGGGGAGCCCTATGCGGGGCTCGATCCCAGGACCCCGAGATCATGACCTGAGCTGAAGGCAGAAGCTTAAATGACTGAGCCACCCAGGCGCCCCTGGCTGGAAAATTTTAACATGAAAGATTTCTGTAGTGAAGCACTCTATTTTCTTGGATGCAATGTCTGCTCTGTTCATAATGTTGGATAGTCCTTGATTAATGTGAAGCACAATCCATACAAGGAAAAAATGATAAATTGGACTGCATCAAAATTTAAAACTTTTGCTCTGTGACTTTACTGGAGGCATAAAAAGACAAGTTCTTTACAGAGTGGGAGAAAACATTTGCAAACCACATATGCGACAAAGAACTAGTATCTAGAACATATAAGGAATTCTCAAAATGCAACAGTAAAAAACTAAGAAGTAACCCAAGTAGAAAATGGATAAAAGACACGAAGAGACATTTTGCCAAATGGTGACAAATAAGCACATGGAAAGATGTCTAACATCATTCGCCTGTAGGGCAATGCAAATTAAAACCACAATGTGATATCACTGCACATCTCTCAGAAGGGCTAAAATATAAAAGAGAGACTGCCAAATGCTAACAAGGATACAGAGAAACTGGATCGCTCATACGCTGATGGTAGGAATGTGAAATGGTACAGCCACTCCAAAAAATCGTTTTTTTAAAAGCTAAACATGCACCTACCATACACCCCAACTATTCTATTCCTGGATGTTTATCCCAGAGAAATGGCAATATATGCTCACACAATAATATGTACATGAATTCTTAGATTAGCTTATTCCTAATAGCCAAAACCTGAAAGCCATCCAGATGGTTAAAAAAAACTGTGGCACATCCATACCAGGTACTATTACTTCAGGAATAAAAAGGAACTAACTATTGATACATGCAACAACCAGGAGCAATCTCCAGATAATTATACTGAGGGAAAAATACTAATACTAATTTGGGGATACTAATCCCCAAAGGTTACACACCGTATGATTCCATTTATATAATATTCTTGAAATGACAAAATTATGGAAATGGCGTACAGATTAGTGGTTGCCAGAAGTTACAAGGGGTTGGAGTGGGCAGGGAATGGGTGTGATTATAAAGGCCAGCAGGAGGGAGGGATCCTTGTGGTGATGAACATGTTCTGCATCTTGACTATATCAATGTCAAGACCTGGTTGTGATATTCTATTACAGTTCTGGAAGATGGTACCATAAGGGGAAACTGGGTAAAGAATAAAAGGAATCTCTCTGTATTATTTCTTTACAAATGCATATAAATCTACAGTTATAAAAAGATTAGATTTTAAAAAAGATTTTTAAAATCATTCCCCATTTCTGGGTCGCAGCTCATCCCAGGTAAATCACAATAGCTGGAGGTGGGAGCCAGGCATTGGTAGTTTTTAAAGATGCCCAGGTGGGCAGCAGGTTTGGGAACCACTAAATTAAACATCTCAGAAGCCTCCAAGGAGATATTTAAGGGAAAGGGGCGGGGTGAGTTTTCTTAAAGTTCTGTCTGTAGATACATCTTTGCAAAAGGGAACGGACACAGAAACACCCTATAACATTTTGGCCATCGGCCCAGTCAATGTGTGGGAGCGGCCTTGGCCATTTCTTACTCATCTAGCAGGCTCCTGACCTTGAAACTTCACTAACTGAACTTAAGACTAAAAGCCAACATTATTAACCACTTTGCTAATTGGAATAATTTACCAAAATTTTTAAAAAGTCATTTCATAAACAAAGCAATTTCTTCCTTTCCACCTTCATCCCGATACTCTTCATTAAATCTCACCTGAGCAGGTGAGATATACAAATGCTACTAAGTGTTCCAGAGCCTGCCCACGGTATTACAGGGGTGTTGTTGTTTTAAAATTAACACTCTATCCACACCTGATTTGAATTTCAGCTCTTTTAATAGTCGTCGTCCTTCTTTTCAAGAAATTTGTTGGAGATACCACCTAAACTTACTATAGCAATTAAACTCTTAGACCCAACTGTAAGGAGAGAGAAAGGGACATAATCTTTCCTCTCATTAAATTTGGACCCAATTTCACCTTTACAGTCAGCCACACTGCCCTGCTGAGAGGACTCTTTGAATGTTCTTCAACTGTAGGTTTTCAAATATTATCATACCCTATTTTTCAGCCTACACCTTCTCTTGGGACTTTTCCTTTTAAATTAAAAACACTGTTTAAAATGTGTTATCAAAGCAACATTAATGTAATGAGAAAAAGCAGCCTTATCAAACAAGATAAACTGCTTTTCCTCAAATATGCCATTTTTTATTGCATTAAGCACTGTTTGCTCAAAAAGATCAGAAGCAAATGGATTAATCCTGTACATCAAGTCCTCTTTCTCAAGAACCCAATTTTCTCTTTGATTTTTCCACTCCAAGTATCACAAATACAGTAGTAGCTCCGTGGGAGCTCACAGAATAGGAAAAATGGAGCTATCTTTAATTTTTGCCTTGTTTTATTTCCAAGAAATCTCTTTTGGGTAAGATCGAGTTAAGCATGTATGCTAGTGAATGTATGTAAATCCATTTTACCATAGACACAAACATAATTCTTTTACAGTTCAGCAAAGCACGAGAGTGAGGAGTCATTTCATTCAAGACAAATTCCGGATCTAAGTGTACACAGACACAGAGCATTAAACTCAGTTAAGGACAACCAATGAAAAACAAGCTGCGCACAAAGATGACCTCTCTCACCCCATGAAGTCTCCACCCAGAAACATCTGCAGGCTGCACAGTCCAGATGATTTAAATGGAAGCCTCAGAGGCAGGAAACCATACTCAGCCCTGGCTCTTTGTGAACAGGGCTTGTTGGCACCCATTCACTCTGCTTCTAATTCACAATTCTCCAGCCCCAACCAAGTACCCTCCCCTCCCTTGGTTCTCACACGGCACAGAGCCCTTCCCTCCCACCCCCAGGGTCTTCGCTCAGACCATTCCCGCTGCCCCCAGGGTGGTTCTCCTGACTCCTTGACCACTGGCTCCCTGTCAGACTTCATGTTTCAATTAAAATAGTATCCTTTCTCATCCCTTCCTCATTCCAGAGTCAGTCTCTGACTCAGCACCTGTTTATTTTTGAGTCCTACTCCACAGCTTGACATCTAACAGATGTTTTGCAAAATTAATAAACGCTTCCTCCAGCTGAAAAAGTAGATATGACAGCATTCCTTAAGAGAATTTTAGTGACTAGTAAAAATTGATAATATTTTTAAACATACACACACACTCCCATATGATAATCAAACACAAAGAATGTAATGATTAGCTCAAGCGGTTGAGGATCAGAGGCTAATGCCGGTTGCTTGGATGGAACTTTAAGCAGGTACAATCCCCAGCAACCTGTGACCCAGACCTGACTGCTGTTTCACAACTCTTCCGTCCTCTGAACACCCGTTCATCCATTCAATAGGTGCTTCTGCTTTATGACTCTTACCAACCTCTTAAAGTGTATTTTAAGCTCTTGGAAAGCAAGGACCACTCTTTTAATAATAATAGCAAACACTTGAGTATTTCCTAGGTGCTAGTCATAATATTACGTGCTTTCGTGTATTAATAACATACACAGTGGGAGTCGTGATTCAAACCCCCGCAGAAAGACCGCAGAGCCTGCATGCACCTTCTTTTCCGAAACCTGGATCTGACACCGCTCAGCTGTTTACGTGAACTTTGGCAAGTTGCCTCAGTTTCCTCCTCTGTAAAATGGGAATGACATAGCATTACCTCAGAGGGTCGTTGTGAAGATTAAAGGAAGTTGATATCGTAAAGTGGAAGGTGGCTGGCACCCAGCAGGTACTCATTAAATAGTTGTTGTTATTATTGTTTATAGCAAAGTCCCCAGTCCCGTTTTTTGCACGGGAAGTCCCGTGTCCTTGGCAAAGGTTCAAAATGGGTCCAAATGTCAGGCTTAGGACAGGAAGTTGGCCGGTGCCCTGTGGTCACTCTCCACCGCCTGCCCCTCTTTCAGAGCCCACCTAAACCTCCCCGGGTCCTGTAATTGACCTCCCCTCCCCATAAGGAAACTGCACTCCTTAGCCAACAGGCTGTAACGCAGAAGTCGCGTGCCTTTTTCGTACGTTTTTCCACGTAGCTCATCGCCCTGTTCTCCCCATTTACCGTTCAGTTTTATAACCATCCCTGTTTTCTAAGAGCAAACTATTTGATGTTTGAGAGTAACTCCGACGAGGCCACAATTTCCTGCCTACCCGAAGGAAACTAGGGCATCTAGTGCCCCCTGCTGCCTCTTCATAGGAAAGGCAATTAAATAAGAAAAGCCTGATTCGTTGACCGTGAATTTTGCTTATGGAGGTCTAAACAGAAATCGGTACAAATATCCTAAGTTTGAAATTAGACTCACGTTTTATCTTTTCTTGAATTCCCGCCCTCGGATTCCAGTCCTCTGCCCGGCCCTGGCTCAGCGGCCTTCTGAGACCGCAAGCTCCCTCGGATTCGGAGCGCGCGCGGTTGAGGCCAATGGGACGCCGGCGCACGGCTGAGGGTCAGGCGGGTTCAGCCAATGAGCATGCGCCGTAGCAGACGTGGGCCCGCCCCCCGCCCCGCCCCGGGTCCCCCGATTTGGGATCATAAAGTCAGGCGGAGGCTGCCGCCAAGCCGCCTTGGTTGTGGCTGAGGCGAGGGCAAGCGAGCGGGCTGCGCGGCGTCCACGGCGGCGAGGGCTCTGTCCAGGACGTCGGAAGCAAGTGAGGGCGCGCCGCCCATGGGAACCACCGGCCGGGCGGAGGACGGACAAGAGGCCACCCCGGAAAGTGCGTGTCCAGCCCGGACCCGGGGGCCTCCACGGGGAGCCGGGCCCGCGCCAAGCCCGACCAGATGATGGTCCCGGGATGAGCTGGGGCAAGAACCAGGAGGACGCGAGGTTAGGTGCCGTGGCACCCCTCCACGTGCCAGGCCAGGGCCTCCGTCCTTCCTCTCTCCATCCTCCCCTCCAGGTGGGAATGGAGTCGCTGTACGACCGAAGTCTCTTTCCCAGGAAGGCCACGTTCCTTGAGGCCCTCTAGGCACAGAGGGAAGACAGAGATAGATGACAGCACTTTGTTAAGAGGGTTTTTAAAAACCAAACTAACTTACAGCTGTGTTGAGTTCCCAGGGCCTACACCCTGGCCAGGTTGCCCTTTTTTTTTTTTAAGATTTTTTTTTTATTTATCTGAGAGAATGGGAGACAGAGAGCATGAGGGGGGGGGATGAGAGGGGGAAGCAGACCCCCCGCTGAGCAGGGAGCCCGATGTGGGACTCGATCCCGGGACTCCAGGACCATGACCTGAGCCGAAGGCAGTCGCTTAACCAACTGAGCCACCCAGGCGCCCCCAGGTTGCCCTTTCTTTCCCCCTCCCAGTCCCGGGGTGCCGTGGTCTTAAGTTTCATTGGTGTCAGTGTGGAGTTGAGATCTCAGTAACGAGGTAGTGTAGATTTGTTAACATCTGTTAAAGGTAGAATCTTTACAGACAGGATGGGTAGGTGAGAACTTTGCTGTGGGTGGTGGATTTATTTGTAATCCTTCCGATGAAAGCTTTGGGAGGTCCAGTTCTTCCTTAACTCATGGATTTCTTTTTTTTTTTTTTTTAAGATTTTATTTATTTTTATTTGACACAGAGACAGAGATCGTGAGAGAGAGAGCATAAGCAGGGGGAGCGGCAGACAGGCAGAGGGAGAGGGAGCAGGCTTCCCGCTGAGCAGGGAGCCCTATGCGGGGCTCCATCCCAGGACCCCGGGATCATGAGCTGAGCCGAAGGCAGCCACTTAGCCGACTGAGCCACCCAGGCGCCCCAACTCATGGATTTCTTGAAGACATTCCGAGCTCATGTCTTCCTTGTAAGACTTCTTGTTGCCATGTGTCTTGCCCTACCATTTCAGAACATTGTTCGTTAATGGCCTGAACTGGGACACCAGCAAAAAGTACTCAAAGGACTCTTTGCCAAATGTGGAGAGGTTGTTATCCATACTATAAAGGACCCCAGCATTGAAAGATCAAGAGGGTTGGGCTGATCCTCTTTAAAGATGCAGTCAGCATGGGGAAAGTAAGCTATGTAGTCCTTCAAGGGCCCTTGTGCACAGGATTTGACTTCTGAGAGAATAGCATTCCTGGATCATGATCAGTGTGTCTGAGCTATCTATAGCCAAGGCTCTGAGGGAAGCAGAATTTAGGGACTTGTTTCTGTACAGGTTTCAGGGGGAATAAGTATATGGGTGGAAGTGGTCCAGGAAGAGGCTAGTGGACATTTATTATCTGTTTAACTTCCTGTTTGGGACACTGTGCTAAATACCTCTCATGTATAGAAAAGCATCCACGTGTGCTATAAAACAGGCATGATTTCAGTGCCACTTCACAAAGGACGAGATTAAGGCCCACAGAAGATTTGGTAACTAAGAGATTGCACAGTGAATAGGGGGTTGGCACAGTGAGGATTCTGAACCCAGTGGCCCAGCTACAGCTTGTGCTGTTTTACCTCTGGAGGAAACAAGTCTTAGATTGGGACCTGAAGAGGGCATGCAGCATGGACAGAGACTCCACTGGACTGAGGTCAGATTTACGTGGGTTTCGGTAAACCAGCTGGGATTTCAGGTTTAGAGAAAACTGGGAAGTTAGGCTCAAGTAGTGTGTGGTGTGTTTGGAGTCTTATGGCTCAGAGAAAAGGAACTAGCCCAGGGTAATACTGCTAGGAAATGCCAGTGAGAATTAGAACCAGGGTCCGTCTGATCCCCTTCTCAGAGGCATTGTCCCAGTTTTAGCACTGAAAGTCCCACATCCCAGGAAACCCCAGAGTCTCCAGTCTTAGTAAGTCCCTCAACCTGGGAAATCCCTCCCTTCTGGTTTTAGCACTGAAAGTCTCCCAATCCCTTAGTCCTGGGCAAATGTGGACGGTTGGTCAACCAACTCCTGTGTGGGAATAGGTCCCAGACCCAGACAATGAATGGATGGCCATTGCATGAACTCCAAAAGTGCCATGGTTGTGAAGAAGGATCTTATGAAGAAAATCTTTGTGGGGAGTCTGAACCCCGAAGCTACATGGAAGAGGATAGGGAGTACTTTGACAAGTTTCAGGAAATGAGTATCTCCCCAAAATGTGGTTTATGCTCCCCACCAACCACCTGTGGCTGCTTTTTTCCTTCCTTCCTTCTTTCCTTCCTTGGCTGGCTGGAGTTCTCCTCAGCAGGGCTTCTTTCTCCTCCCCTGGCATTTGGGTGTCTTCTCTCCTGTGAGTTCCCTTTCGGTCCTGAGTCAGAGGAGGTACCAGCCCTGAGTTTGCCTGTGTTTCCAGATCAAGGCCGATGAGTTTTGTGTGTGTGTGTGGGGGGGTTTTAGGGATTTTTAAAAATATACTTATTTATTTTAGAGAGGAGGGGCAGGCAAAGGGAGAGAATCCTCAAGCAGACTCCCCACAGAGCACAGGGCCCAATGCAGGATTCCATCTCAGGACCCACAAGATCACAACCTGAGCCGAAACCAAGAGTTGGATGCTTAACCAACTGAGCCATCCAAGCACCCCTAGGCCATCAGTTTTCATTGGATCCAGAGTCTAACAGAAGACAACGTTCTGTTTTCATCACCTTTAAAGAAGAGAAGCCTGTGAGAAATATTCTAGAGAAGTTCCACACCATCAGTGGAAGCAAGGTGAGGAGTCTCTGGCTCCATGTGCCTCCCTTCCTGCCTCTGGGGAGCTAGCCTTTGGATTACTGAGAACACAGTAAGGTAACCAATCATCCCAATTTAACATTGAAAGTATCATGTTCTGGAAAACCTTTCCTGGAGTATGAAAGGTTCTGGTTTGGGCAATGAGTGTGGAAGACTGGAAGAAAAATCCAAAGCCCATACAGCGACCCAAAAAGAGGGGCTGAGAGCAACACTGTCTTAAGTGTCAAATGGATATGACAGAGATGATGCACCTTCTGTAGTTGCTGTTGCCCACTTTCCCCCCAACCACTGATGTTGTCAACCACAGTTTGCAGTTGACACTAATGGTTGACCCATCCACGGTTGCATGACGGAGAGTGACTTCGGTGTGTCGTAATCAGTCTGTCCTTGACTTTCCCTGAGGATGAACTGTTGTGATGTGTATAAGGATAGGCTAGTTTAAATTTTTAAACTTGTGAATATTGTTTTCTAAGAAGTTAATGAAAATGAGAACAATTATAATACCAACACAAGCATGATCCCGTCACCAAAAAAGACTAAGTGGACCATATTATTTTAGTGACAAATGGAAGGAGACCTGGAACTGGATCAGAGAGGTAAATAACCAAAACAGAGCATACTGCGCAATGCGCAGAAAAGAATTTGGGATCGGGCATGGTGGAGAAGGGGATGTGCAAACACATGCGGAGACTGAATCTCACCAGTCCAGAATGAGACAGGCAAGTGACTCTAAACCCATCAAAAGTGTTTTTATTCCCCAAGAAGATATCAGTTCAGTCAAAAATAGCAGCTGTTGAATTAGCTTGGGGATACTACACAAACCAACATGCATCATCCTATGGCTCCCTTGATTGCTCTATGAAACTGAGTAAGTTACTTTTCCTGACTTAGGGGTTGCAACTAAAATATCCTGTGGGCGAGCAAAGGAGAAACATTGATAGCAGAGGTGTTGGCCCCTTACAATGTAGAGCTGATTTTGTCCTTTCTCACCAACCATCATGCTTTCTACAATCTATGCACTGAACCATGGCAACAAAAAAATGTTTCCTCTTGGGGTGCCTGGGTGGCTCAGTCGTTAAGCGTCTGCCTTCGGCTCAGGTCATGATCCCAGGGTCCTGGGATTGAGCCCCGCATCGGGCTCTCTGCTCGGCAGGAAGCCTGCTTCTCCCTCTCCCACTCCCCCTGCTTGTGTTCCCTCTCTCGCTGTGTCTCTCTCTGTCAAATAAATAAATAAATAAATCTTAAAAAAAAAAAAAGTTTCCTCTAGTTCTTAGGTCCTTTGACTTGAAAAATGGGATTTGAAATTGACTTCCATGCCAGTGGAAGAGCTGATACAGACTGAGTTTTAGAACATTGTTTGAAAACAAGGATTAGGCTCAGGATCCACAGAGCACTCACTGAGAGGTAAACATCCTGTGAGGTCCTGCCTGAGCAGCCAGTCAGCCTCTCAACTGTGCTCTCCTCTTCTCCAGGTCCACCCATACACAACTTACGAAAGCCTGTATTACTATACATTGGGAGTTCTGCAAATCCAAAGGGGCTTGAGGATGGAAATCAGGAAATCTGAGAACATGGATGGAGAAAAGAAATTTCTATCTTCATGAACCTCTAACTATAGTCTAGCATTTCTTTCATAGGCAACAACCACCGCAGTATTAGTACCTGTGACTGTCATCACTAGGAGTCACAGATGCTTGCATGTTCCAGATACCTCAAAATATTGTTTAGGTGCAGCACTACTTGGGAATTATGGTCATTATTATTCCCACTCTGAGATCTTGTAATGTAATAAGGAAGCACATCTATTAGACCACAGATTTAAATTTTTAATAATTTGATAACTATTTCAGTAAAATTGGCTTCCTTGACAATCCTATATTTTTTATTGTGTGTTTTTCCAGACTGCCAAAGGGGATTGATGGCACATCAGAAGGCCATCTGTCTCTGCCGTGGATCATGAATAGACAGCTTGACAAATAGGTAGAGATGAATATGCTTTGTGGCACCCTCGCCTTGTGCTCTAACTTTATCATTAGCTGACATATGAGTTGAGAGCACAGTGGCCCCTTTGCCTAAGAACCTTTGTGAACCCACATGTCCAAGAATATGGAATTTCCCATCATAGAGAGTTGTTCTTTTAGGTTTAGGTGAAAATGCCTCAAGTAGGAATATCATGGGACTGTTTCCAGCTTCTAATACCTCAGTGACAGGGTGGAAGGGATCTCTCAGAGCACCTAGTCTGAGCAGCACCTTATAAATCCGGGCACTGAAGTCTGAGGTCAGGAGCAAGTTATTTACTGGTGGTCATACCAGGTAAAGATACGGAGGCATTCCAAGAGGGTTTTTAGTTTTATTCTGGATAGGGAAAGTCCTGGGAGTCTGGAGAGAGAGGGTGGGGGGAGGATAGGGTAAGGATGGGCATAGAAGGGGATGGAAAGGAGAGCTGCCTATTATTGTATAAGGATACAAACATACTGACTCAAAGGGGCACATGCACCCCCAATGTTTATAGCAGCAATGTCCACAATAGCCAAAATATGGACAGAGCCTAGGTGTCCATTGACAGATGAATGGATAAAGAAGATGTGAGACATATATATGCGTATGTATATATATGTTATATACATTATATACAATATTGTATATATTGTATATACAATTGTGTGTATACACACACACACACAGTGGAATATTAGTCATCAAAAAGAACAAAATCTTGCCATTTGCAACCACGTGGATGAAACCAGATGGTATTATGCTAAGCAAAATCAGTCAGAGAAAGACAAATATCATATGATTTCACTCCTACGTAGAATTTAAGAAACAAAACAGATGAACATAGGGGAAGGGAAGGAAAAATAAAATAAGACGAAAACAGAGAAGGAGGCAAACCATAAGAGAACTCTTAACTCTAGGAAACAAACTGAGGGTTGCTGGAGGGGAGGTTGATGGGGGGATGGGGTAACAGGGTGATGGGCATTAAGGAGGGCACTTGATGGAATGAGCACTAGGTGTTATATGCAACTGATGAATCACTAAATTCTACCTCTGAAACTAGTAATACACTATATGTTAATTAAATTGAATTTAAATTTAGGAAAAAAAGAAATGAAAGGAGAGCTGGGGCTTGGAGCCAAACTTCCCCCACTCCACATTCCAGTGCCTGCCATCAACTCTCCTGGGAACCTTCAGCAAGCAATCCTATCAACACCCTGGGACCAACTTAGACTTCACATAAGTGAGATAGTCACGTTACTTCCCTGAAGCACTTCCATGCACAAGGAATAGGTTCAGCAAACAAATCTTCACAAGATTTGTGTATATTCTTAGGGTTTTTTTTCTTTAATATTAAGAAACTCTGCTATTATTCATAGCCCAGCAACACTCCTAGAACTGCTGGATGACTCCTACATGACCGCCTTCTTCAAATCTCTGAAGGACTTGTCCTAGAAGGAAGAGGGTCCGGTTGGCGCTAACAGTATGCGGTTTAGAAGGCAAAACTGGCCTGAGTTAAGTTGTTGCCAGGAGGCACAATTCCAAATCCACTTAAGGTTCATTCCTGGGATCGGATTATCCCGGGACTAGACACGACTTAAAGTGCGTTTCAGGTCTGTCAGTCTATACCTTTCCCCTCACATACTTAAGCCCAGCAAATCCTGGGCATGAAGTATAAAACCGGGATCCTGATCTCCCCTCCACATCTCCAGGACCTGCTAGCCAGTGTGATATAATGAAGGGAGCTCCGACTTTGAAACCAGACAACCTTGGGCTCTATCCTTTGTACCCCACTTAGGAGCTGAGACCGTGGACGAGTAAATCAGTTCACCTGTCTGAACCTTAGCTCCCCCCACTGACAATGGGGGTGATCTGCTGGCGAGAATCTAAAAGGCCCGGGTTGCTGTTGAGGTCGCACAAATGTCCCTTGAGTGAAGAATGAAGCTCACGGTTAAAACTCCGCCTTCTGGGGTCCCGGCTACACCCAGACCCACTCTCGGCGGACGCTTCTCAGTCCCGCCCCGTCCGGCAGGAGGCAGCGGACCGCAGTCCGGGCGCAGAGCCGGCGCCGAAAGCCCGGCAGAAGGAGCCAGCGGTTTGGAGCTTCCGGGTCCGGAGCCCGTGCGGGACACGCCCAGCAGAGGCGGGGGGGCGGGCCGTGCGCCGCGGGGAAGGCGCCGCCCGGAACCGGCAGGCCCCGCCCAGCGCCGCGAAGTACCGCGCAGAATCGGGAGGCGCTGGCCGCCGGGATCGCTTCCCGATACCAGGTACGAAGTTGGCCGGAGGCTGGCTCCCGATTTGTCTCCTTTGAGCCGCGGGGAGGGCTCGGGGCTGCAGGTGAGCTGTACACCTCGCAGTCGAGAACTTCCTCTCCTGAATTTTCTTGTGAAGGCACAGATACGAGCAAAGATGCTGAGGACCTGGGGAGGATTTTGCAGGGGATGGGGGCCGCTTCTCCCAAGCGTCGCTTCTCTCCACCTCCTGGGAATTCCCCGAATGTCCTTCTTCCGCGGCCCTGAGTCTCCCACCTGTTCTCCTTCCTACCTTCCTGGAGCTAGGGAGAGGCGGGGAAGGGATGGGGTTCTCGGACCATGGCAAAAACGCTTGGCAGTTTTAACCTTCCTAGTACCACCCAGACTTCACTCGAAAATGGTCTTTCGAGCCCCAAGGGGTGCAAAGGTAGGTAGCTTTTTATATAGTAGCTTACGGAAGATCTCTTAGTGGGTTCCCCAAATTTTGGAGGGCCAGGGGCAAGGCAGGGCCCTGTCACCTGGTTTCGTACGCGGTGCAGTAAATCATTTTGCTGCATTGCACCCAAGATGCTTTCTGGCCTCTCCAAGTACTGAGGTAGCGTTTGCTATGAGAGCATGTGATGCAAGGCGCGCATCGGCTCCCACTTCCATCGCTTTCCTTTGTGGTTCTGGTCATATGGTCCTGCCATGGAAATGGAGCAAGAGGGGTGATTGCTTTTTGTCTGCATTTTCTCTGTGAGCTCAGAAACTTCTTGCAAGGATTGGGAATAGATGTGTTTTGCCTCCTTAGAATACTCCGTTCAGTAAGGAGATTAAGGGAACAGGCTGTTTCCTGGCAATAGAGCTAGACTCAGGGGTTGGTCAGTTACAAAATGTCTTCCTTGGGCAGAAGTTGTTCCTTTGGTTCATTCAGCACGTATTTTCTACACACTCTGCCTTGTGCGTGGCCGTGAGCTTGGTGATGTGGGGAGGATAAAGATGAACTGAACTTGAGCTTCGCCCTGGAGGAGCTTGGCTGGGAGGGGAGATAGGGAGGGGAGCTCAACCTAAGTAACTCTATACCAGGTAGAAGGAGGTGCAGCCCTGAGAGAGGGTCAGAAGAAGACTGGGAGCTCAGAGGAGGGAAAAGAATCGGCCTTTTACATCAGGTGGTCGGCATAAGGAGAAAATTAGATCCCCAAATTATTACCTGATGATGAGTGATCTCTCATAAGCTTCAGATGTGTGTGTAAAGGTGTCTTCCTCACTGTGTCAGCATCTTAGACTATGTCTCAGATAGATCCCACCATTCCTGGATTCCTCCCTCCTCCTGCCACCGCTTGCCTACTGCTGGTGCAGTGCTCCCTGTCTCGGAGACTAGCATCAAGGCCTCTCTTCCTCCCACCTCTCCTTCCTAGTGGTCCAAGCCAGAGACCTAGAGGTGAGTCATCTCCGACTCATCCCTCCCCCGCACTCCCCACATCCAGGCTATTGATTCTACTTCACAAACCTCTCTGAGAGCTGACCCACCCTCCTTGCCATTGCTCCAGGCCAGGCCACCACCATCTCTTGCTTAGCTCAGCCTCCTCTTCACTTCGTCCCATGTCCCACTACCGCTTCGAGGAAGCACTTGCTAGAATTAAATCTGGTTGTGAGACTCCCTTCGTTCATCCCTACTGCCCTTGAGACAGAACCCAGCCTCCCTCTACAGCACTCACAAGCGTCCTGGCCCTGTCTTTTTCCCCAGCCCCCTCTCTTCCCAGCCCCCCTGCACTCCTGTTCATTTTGAAAACATGCCATGCTTTCTCATGCCACGAGGCTTTTGCACACATTCTCTCTGCTGCCTAGAGCACATCCTTCCTTGCCACCCTCTTCACTCGGCTTACTCCTCCTCTCCCCAAGATCCCAGCTGGGACTCCGTTTGCTGTAGGAATCCTTCCTTAGGCTCCCAAGTCCCCTGAGGCACCTCCTCTTGATATGGGGCCCATGCATCTCCTCGTAGGGCTCACCACACATCTGCCTCCTCTGCTGTGCTGTGCTGGAAGGCCAGAGCCAAGTCCAAGGGCTTTCCGTGGCTTCCTACTGCCTTGCACAAAGAAGACGTTCAATAAATAGTTGTTAAGTGGAGTTGAGCATAAGCTGTAACATTATGGTTTGATTCATCAAATGCCTGAGTCATAAAGTCACCCCATCTCCATTGTTTTCTCAGTGAGCTGGTATAGTTATGGCCTCACACATGTCAAGCTTAAAAATGGGTGTAAGGGTGCAAGAGAAGAACAGCCATTATTAAAGCAGCTAGTATTTGTCGGGTGCTCAGTATGTGCAGGCACTGTTGTAAGCACTTTTCAGTATTACCTCATTTAATCATCACAGCTCTGCGAGGTAATTTTGTTATCCGTATTTTTTTTTTTTTTAAGATTTTATTTATTTGCGAGAGAGAGAATGAGAGACAGAGAGCATGAGAGGGAGGAGGGTCAGAGGGAGAAGCAGACTCCCCGCCAAGCAGGGAGCCCGATGAGGGACTCGATCCCAGGACTCCAGGATCATGACCTGAGCCGAAGGCCATCGCTCAACTAACTGAGCCACCCAGGCGCCCCTGTTATCCGTATTTTACAGATGGAGAGACGGGGTTGCAGAGAGATTAAGGAACATGCGCAATGTCACATGGCTAGTAAGTAGTGGTATCAGGTTTGGAGCCAAGCCTACATTGTGGAATTCGATTAACTCTTAGGGAAAGGCAGTAGGTAGGACGGACCACGAGAAGCTGACAGGGCTGAAGATGGAAAGTCACCAGATGCAGTGTGGTCGCAACTTGAAGCTGTGAGACCAACAGAAGGGACTGAGCCAGAACTTTACAAATCTGAAGGGCATTCGTTTTATCTGCATATTCATTTTTTTTCCGGACCGCTGACTCAGTTATCAGAGGTATGACTGCTAGTGGTTAGGAATGAGACTTCTCTCAGTCTGAAACTTGGTCCTGTTGCATGGCCTCGGGGGTATTGCTGGCCCTTTCTGTGCCTCAGTCGTTTCATCTGGAAAGCGGGGGGTAATAACGATCGAGCTTACCTCAGAAGGTTGCGGTAATAATTAAACGAGCCAATGTAAGGCTTTAGAAGAGTGCCTAGCACATGGTAATTGCTCGCAGACATCCTCATCCCGTTATTATTGTGTGTTTATCCACCTGGCAGTCCGCAGTGGTTTTTGAGCACACGTCCTTCCTGTGGGTTCCGTCCTGCAGCACCGCTCTGTGGACACAGACGAGTTCTCCTCTTTTAATTCTTCTTCCCTTGGAGGTTGAGGATTTTTCACTAGTGCCTCCCAAGCAGTGCTGTCATCTCTTGGGCCTCGGATTCCCTCCCCCCGCCTCCCCCGCCCCCCGTAACTTTTGGCTTCCTCTCTGAGATCAGCTCAACACTCCTTTTCTGTTCTTCTGGGTCAGGTTGTTACCAGTTTGTGCAGAGGATCAAAGACTAGGTTAACCTAAAAGATGTGCAGCGAGAACACTGTAAAACTACAAAGAAACCTCATGTGAGGTGCGCCTGGGTGGCTCACTCGGTTCAGCGTCTGCCTTCGGCTCAGGTCCTGATCCCAGAGTCCTGGGATCGAGTCCCTCGTCGGGCTCCCTGCTCAGCGGGGAACCTGCTTCTCCCTCTGCCTCTGCCCCTCCCCCTGCTTGTGCTCTCTCTCAAATAAATAAATGCAATCTATAAAAACAACAACAACAACAACAAAATCTTATATGCTATTCCTTGTATATACAAAGATATTTTCCCCATGGAGGAAATAGAGTAAAAGAGGTAAGATATAAAAGCGCCACTGGGAATCCGAAATTAAAAGAATTAAAAAGCTGCAAGGAACCTAAGGGCTCATCTCATCTACTCTCCTCATTTTGGGGGGCATTGACGGCAGGGATGGGGCATGGTCCAAAGCCCAACAGCCAGCTAGTGACCTGTGCCCATGTCTCCAGCTTGTGGCCAGCACACTTTCTCCTACATCTTCTAGATTCCCGGGTAGGATTATAATGAAACTTCTCAGCCCTAGGTCTATGTCTCAACTGCTGCTATGAGGCACCGTAGGATGCTCTCATCACTCACATAGTTTTGTGCAAGGGGCTTCATTATATTCTTCAGTGATTCACCATTGATGAAGCATGGATATCTCTGGCTGAGCTTTCCTTTTTTTTTGTAGACTAGAGAAATTAATCTCTGTAATTCTGTGGAATGCGTATCATTTTTATATTACCTATGCTCCCCCCAGTTTTTTAATTTTGTAAAACTTGTCCCTTCCCCCAGCAGTAGAATTGCAACCTTGCCAATGGACCTGATTGGTTTCGGTTATGCGGCCCTTGTGACATTTGGAAGCATCTTGGGATATAAGCGGAGAGGTAAGCCTTAACCATATTTTTCATCCAAGGGACTTGATGGGGGATTGGTGGTTGTGCTAAGATTATCTGAGGGTTTGTAAATAAGACAAGAAGCTGAAGATGTCCTAGAGGTGGCTGAGGACCAGCATGTCGTGCGTGGAAGGGAGTCAAAGAGGGCAGGGGGGCTGGGTGTGGCAGAGCATTCCAACCCAGCTGTCTGGGTCTCTCTTCAAGGGTCATTATCAATTGCATAATTAATTGACTTAACCTCCTCAGGGCTACTCGCTTATTATCAAGTGAGGATTTTTGTTTGTTTACATACTCTTAGTATCAAAACTTGAATTATATTGATACTGTGTTTTGCAAAGGAAAATTTGTTAAATACTTAGATATCCTATCTGAGGTTGTCTCTTCATCTGTATCCAAAAGAGGAAAGAAAAAAAAAAAACCCAGCTGATAAGAAAAAAATGGAAAAAAATGAGAGGTTCTATTTGTGACATTGGTGGGCTTCACCTTGAGTGAAAAAGCCAGGTCTACATAGTTATTAGAGTTATTATTAAACAGTTGCTAAGAAGTCCAAGGCCAGAAGCACAGGTCTGTGTAGGGATTGAGGGGTGGCAGGTTAAAATAGAGTATTTTCTGGGGCACTTGGGTGGCTCCGTCGTTAAGCGTCTGCCTTCAGCTCAGGTCATGATCCCAGCGTCCCGGGATCTAGCCCCACATCGGGCTCCCTGCTCAGTGTGAAGCCTGCTTCTCCCTCTCCCACTCCCCCTGCATGTGTTCCCTCTCTCGCTATATCTCTCTGTCAAATGAATAAAATCTTAAAAAAAAATTTAAAAAAAAATAGAGTATTTTCTAAGATTCCTGGGAACCTCTAATTTACTTAGACTTTTGTTTGTTGCTCTTATGTTCTCTCTCAATGTGTGTAGCATCCTCGATATGTATTCAGTGGAAAAATGATGGCACCAAAGACCTATAAACCACTACTGATGTTTTATAATCTACTTTGAAGAGGGCTTAGTTTAAAATTCTGATAGGATTGTTATTGAAACACTTTTTCATTGTCAAAGATGTGTCTAAATAACTTTTGTGACAGAACAGAAAAAGCACCTCTGGACCTTTTTGCCTGCGTGTTAGAGGAGTGGGAAGAAGGAAGCGCGCTCATGGGTGCGTGCGTGTGTGTGTGCGCGCGCGCGTGTGTGTGTGTGTGTGTGTGTGTTGGGGCGGCTGGGGGTGGGGGAGGGGAGGAGAGGCAAGGATTACTTTACAATTCTAACCCAGATCTCTTCAGGAACAAATGCAATCACATTCTCTGTAAGGTCCCTGATATCAGGTGCATGTGGCTCAGCTGCACAATATGGTTCCTTGGCCTCCGACAGGAGCCCCCAACTAAGTGATCCTGGAAGCCCCTGGGGGCATGTGTTCCCAAAAAAGCCCCCTCTTGTATAATGTAGGTAAGAGCACAGGCCACAGAATCAGGCTTTCCTAAATTCTGCTCATGACACTCTCCTTACTAGCTCAGATACTCATGTGAGTGGTTTAACTTCTGGGCTTCACGTCCTCATTTGTATATTTATCAGTTAGGATTAAATAAAAATAATGCACGTAACACATTTCACATAGTGCCTGGCCAGAATAAGGGTTTAATATTCTTGTTTCTACTGCTACTCCCCGCCAGTGGGAGAGTGTGTGGGCCAGTGGGGCAAAATACTTTTTTCTAGTTTTGTATTCTGTATTATGTTTTTTTAAAATTTTTTTTTTTTTAGGGCGCCTGGGTGACTCAGTTGGTTAAGCGACTGCCTTCAGCTCAGGTCATGATCCCAGGGTCCTGGGATCGAGTCCCACATCGGGCTCCTGGCTCAGCAGGAAGCCTGCTTCTCCCTCTCCCACTCCCCCTGCTTGTGTTCCTGCTCTCGCTGTCTCTGTCTCTGTCAAATAGATAAATAAATTAAAAAAAAAAAAAAAATCTTTAAATTTTTTTTTTTTTTTAAAGATTTTATTTATTTATTTGAGAGAGAGAGAGAATGAGAGACAGAGAGCAGGAGAGGGAGGAGGGTCAGAGGGAGAAGCAGACTCCCTGCCAAGCAGGGAGCCCGATGCGGGACTCGATCCCAGGACTCCAGGATCATGACCTGAGCCGAAGGCAGTCGCTTAACCAACTGAGCCACCCAGGCGCCCATGTATTCTGTATTATGTTTTAAGCTGCTTGTGGCCCCAGCATCTTAGAGCTGTTGTGTAAAGTGAATCAACTCTTTCTGTTTTTACTTAAAGCTTCCCTAGACATGAATCCCGTATAGTTCGGCCAGGAGACCCTTCCACGGGAGAGTTACTGAGAACAGTGCTGGGTAGGTTAAAGATGTGACGTCAGAGTGGTGTTTCGTAAGAGGACAAGTATATTGGAATCCTACACTAGACCAGGCGCTGGGCATGGGTTGGGTCAGAGTGAGGGGCTGGTAGATTTCTTCTCTTGCCGGGAGCAGAGAAAGAGGAGAGTGACAGCACAGCGGCAGGATGCTGAGCACCAAGTTCTGGGGTCACCCCTCTCCCACATAGGTCCCCAGAAAAGTGCATAACCAATAAGACACTATGATTTTGAGGCTTTTTCTGAGCCAGGTAGCCAGTGCCCAAAGCCAAAGATGGGCAGAAAGCTCACTTGGCCTTCTTCTGCACTGGGGCTGAACCTGACCTCGTACCTTCCTACTCCAGTTCAAGGTCAGGGCATAGCAGCCCCTCGGGAGAGGAGGGGAGCAGGAGAGCTTGTCAGGCAGGTGTCATGCTCTGAGGAAGGGGTGCACCCCCATGTGCACCTTTCAACTTCTTTGAAAACTCCTTGAGACTGCCCCAGCCACGTTGGCACTTGGAGGAAGGGGGGAGGGGTCAGAGCTTGGAGCTTCTTTTTTTTTTTTTGTAGCCCCACCATAGACTGAGTTTTTTTGCAGGATCTGGCTCCCTTCCACCAGCCATGACTTTCTTACGAGGTAGAGCCCATGGTCCCAGCTCCTTCCTCACGCAGGATGGGCTCTCCCAGGGAGCCTTCCCACCTCTCATTCATGTGGGCTGCTGGTGTGCCTGCCCATCCCCACTGTTTGCTGTCTGATCTCGCCAAGACTCAGGTGCAGATGCTGTCCCTCCCTCCATATACTTAAGGTGGGGAGGATCCTAGCAGTGCAGAAATCATCAGGGTGTACAGAAAAGAGTCAGAGATCTCTAAGTGAGAAGACACCTTAATTAAGTCATGCATTCCAGAAAATGCTTAAATCCCCTTAACTATTTTCTTAATCTGCTGTCTTCTGCTTAAACATGATCCATAACAGGGAGTGCCTGGGCATGCATTTTGTCAATGTTTATCGAGTGCTGCCAAGTACCCAGCACCCTGGCAGGTCCTGGAAAACAGCAGTGAGCAAAAAGAGACGGTGCTCAAAAGCAAGTCAGGGGGCTGACCGTAAATATATGGACAGGTGTACAAATATATGATGGCGAATTGTGGGAGGCTCTGATGGGGGCCCTGTTTCAGAATGGTGGGTCAGAGAAGACATCTCTGAGGAGCTGACCCTTACAGAGAGATCTGGAGGTGAGCTGCAGTTGGCCAGGTGAACAGTGCAGGGAAGATCAGTCCAAGCCGGGAACAGCATGTCTAGAAACCATGAATAATAAAGAGTTTGACGTATTCACGGAACTGAAAGAAGGCCAAGGTTCCAATAATCGAGCAGACTTGGGTTTTTCCCTAAGTGCAGTAGGAAGCACAGAAGGTTTTTAATTAAACCACAGGAGTGACCTGTCTAGATGTATGCTTTTAAAAAGACCATGTTGCCGTGTTTGCAGAATAGATTTGTGGGGAGGGAGGAACAATGAAGAATTTAACATTGGGGCGCCTGGATGGCTCAGTCCCTTAAGTGACTGCCTCGGCTCAGGTCATGATCCCAGGGTCCTGGGATCGAGCCCCGCGTCGGGCTCCCTGCTCAGTGGAGAGTCTGCTTCTCCCTCTCCCTCTGCCTGCCTCTCTGCCTACTTGTGCTATCTCTCTGTCAAATAAATAAATAAAATCTTTAAAAGAAAAAAAGAATTTAACATTATCTCCAATTGTAACATTCTAAGCCTTTATATATTTGACATGGATGGTATTACTAACTCTGTTTTGCACACGACAAAACTCAGAGAGACTAAGTGCCCTAGCCAAAGTCCTGCAGGCAACAAATGGAAGAATGGACTAGAACCCACTGCGTGTGGCCTCTCATTCAGGATGCTGCTGCTGTGTGTGTGTGTGTGTGTGTGTGTCTATCTGTGCGTGTGCATGAGTTGCTGCAATGGTTTTTAACCCTGGCTACAATCTGAATTTCCTATAGATATTTAAAACAGAGATGCCTTGACCCTACCCAAGGGAATCCAAGCTGATAGATTCTAAATAGAGTGAGCTCCACGAAGCACCGACTGTGTGTGGGTGTCTTTTGCACCGTGTCCCTGGCATGCAGCCCACTGCCGGTGCACAAGAAGTGCTTGGTGTTCGTCACCGTGCCCTGGGGCAGTGAATGAATGGGCTGGGGGCCGGGAGTGCGCTGGCTGGCTGGCTGGCTGGCTGCATCAGTGCCCTGGCTCTTCCCATTTCTCAGTACAGTCACCATTCATCCCTGAGTCCTGTTATCTGGAAGCTGGAAGCTTTGTTAATTACTCAGGACAGAGCCATCACTTGCTTTGCACAGGACTTCTCTTTTTACCTCTGTGAGCTTAAATACCAGTGCATCCTATTTTTATTATCACAACCTCAGAGTAAAAAGACGGAGGCAAGGAGAAGGAAAAAAAGAGAGAGAGAGAGGTGTAAAGAAGTCAACTGGTTGTCCAAGGTCATGCAATCAAGGTCCAAACCACTACCACCAGACAGGCTTTCTTATTCACTCAAGCCATATCTAACCCTGGCATTGCTGTGTATTCAGGGTTCCTCTGCCTGGCATTTCGGGTTCAGCAGGGATTAGTCATATCTTAGAAACTGTCCATGAAGAGGCTGATACGTGATTTGGCTTTATCTAGTTACAGTGCCCATGTAGATGTACATTTGAAGGTGCATGTATCATACTTGAAGGAATGGAAGGAATTCCTTTCATTTGGGGATTCTGTTTCTGAGTGCATTTTTTTTTTCCAGGCGGTGTTCCATCTTTGATCGCTGGTCTTTTTATTGGATTTTTGGCTGGCTATGGAGCCTACCGTGTCTCCAATGACAAGCGAGATGTCAAACTGTCACTGTGTAAGTAAGACATTTTGTCCAGTTATGGAGAAGGGCCGAACCTTGGGAGTGGCTTTTTTGATACCTACACTAGGCATACTGGAAAACGTGCAGCCACGTGGCAAGTGGGTATGCATGTGTCGAGACTGAACACAAAATCGCAAACAAGGATGTTGCTCTCAGGCCTTCAAACACAGAAGAACATTTCTAGGAAACTTATTACTAGAAAAATAAAATAAAATTAGAAAAATCAAGGAATTATGCCCAGACTTTCTGCTAGTGCCCCTAAGGCCTATTAGCCTAGTTTTTGTGTTGCTATTAAAATACCTAACAAGAGGGGCGCCTGGGTGGCTCAGTCGTTAAGCGTCTGCTTTTGGCTCAGGTCAGGATCCCAGGGTCCTGGGATCGAGCCCCGCATCGGGCTCCCTGCTCGGCGGGAAGCCTGCTTCTCCCTCTCCCACTCCCCCCTGCTTGTGTTCCCTCTCTCGCTGTGTCTCTCTCTGTCAAATAATTAAATAAAATCTTTAAAAAAATAAATAAATAAAATACCTAACAAGAGACGGCCTCCCATTATTTAATTCACAAGCAGCTTTTAGATCCTGTTTGCCTTAAGACTTACTCTAGAAAGCCAAAGCTGACCTTTTTTTAGCTTCTTCCCTTGTCGGGCTTGGTAGGGGAATGTCCACAGTAAAAATGGAAACCTGTATGTGTTTATAGGCCCTGGATGCTTGGCTCTCTTTAGTCTAGCTTGAGAGCCAGTAAAGGTTTGGAAATTGTTTCTATATTTAATTTGATTATTATTCAAAGTGCCCTGGTGGGTATGGAAGAAACTACAAATGAAGGCACATTTTATCAGTTCGGTCTTTGAGGGAGGGAAGGAGTCTTAGTGTTGTTCTTTTTGTTTTCTTTGTTTTTTTTTTTCTTGACTTGTTTGAAATAGAAGCTAGGGATAATTGGGTTTTTTTTTTTTAGATTTATTTGAGAGAGAGAGAATGAGAGAGAGAGCATGAGAGGGGGGAGGGTCAGAGGAAGAAGCAGACCCCCTGCTGAGCAGGGAGCCCGATGCGGGACTCGATTCTGGGACCCCAGGATCATGACCTGAGCCGAAGGCAGTCACTTAACCAACTGAGCCACCCAGGCGCCCCTAGGGATAATTTTTAATAATGAAATTGTGTCAAAAGAAGAAACGTATTAGCAAGATGTGACTATTTTGGGCTTTTTATTCACATGCAGTAAAGTAGTTCACATATATTTATTGTCAGTCATTTTGTTCTTTATATCAGCAAGTGATTTTTCCTTGAAAGCTATTCTGAAATTGTGACGTCAGCACCCTCATCTCTTACATAAAACGGTCTCTCTCTCTCCATATTGATTCAGCTCCTAAAAGGCTGGTGTGACGCTTCTGAGTTTAATGTTATTGCCCAGACTGTTATTATTTAGCCTCCAGACATCCATTTCCCAAAATGCAGTGCTGCACATTAAAAACAGTCAGCCTTTTTTCCTAGTATTTCTTTATTCATCAGGTCTTACTTAAAAGATCCTGATTGTTTTCTTTACTTTCACTTAAATGAGCATTTATTGGGTGTCTCCTGTGGATCCAGACATACTGCCTAGTGTTCCTGAGGAAAGTTGAATGAGACACAGTCCTAGTCTTCCAGGAGGTTCTACCACCAGAAATTTAAGTTAGACAAAGACTTTTGAAGATATTTCAGGAATGGATTTTTAACGTGTTTGTTTACTCAGAGACCTTTTCAATAAGCTAGTTTATGAAGTCTTTTAAGAGAGCACTTTATCTTTTCAAGAAGATGGCAACTTGGGCGCCTGGGTGGCTCAGTTGGTTAAGCGACTGCCTTCGACTCGGGTCATGATCCTGGAGTCCCGCATCGGGCTCCCTGCTCGGCGGGGAGTCTGCTTCTCCCTCTGACCCACTCCCCTCTCATGCTCTCTGTCTCTCATTCTCTCTCCCGCAAATAAATAAAAAAATTAAAAAAAAAAAAAAGAAGATGGCAACTTAATACTTATACATAGTAGTCGTTATATTAAAAAGCTGAAACAATGTCCTTTTTTTTTTTGCACAAGCAGGCATTGATAATGTGTTTGAAACCCTGGTTCATGCATTGGTTTGGTTTTTAGTTACAGCTTTCTTCCTGGCCACCATAATGGGTGTGAGGTATAAGAGATCAAAGAAAATCATGCCAGCTGGGCTGGTTGCAGGCTTAAGGTAAGAAAAACTATTTTTCTGTACTTTCTTCTACCATCATTTAGTGTCGACTTTTTGGCAAGAGTCAGTTTTAACTTGGAAAGGTCAAAGTAATTTTTATTATAGTAAGCATGACTGTAAACCCTTAAAATATCAGGTCTGCAATCAGTCTTTGGTATTGATGTACCCATGAACATTTTTGTGGAGTATAATTTGATCCCAGTAATTCTATCCATGAGATTAAGCGTATTACCACATACAAATTTATAGGTAACATTTTTAATTCGTCCTGGAGGCAGCCTTTTTTTTGTATGTTGAAAGCCTTAAACATGTTTACTTCCTTTGTTACACATTTTTACTTTTTGGAATAAAGAAATAATGAAATGTATACAAAGACTGATGTTTATTGCACCTTTATTTCTAATGGGACACATGACGAACTGAAGAATTAGAAACAACCTAAAAACTCACTAGTAAGCAAATGTTTCAGTAAGTGTTTTGTCTGCTTAATGAAATATTGAGCAGCAATTAATGACATATTTTCAAAAACTATTTAGTGGCATTAGAACATCTTAATGATGCTGTGGGAGATAAAAGCAGAATAAATAATCAAATATAGTATGATCTCAAAAGTTTGTGTATAAAAAACCAAGATAGGAAAGATATGCTTCAGACTTTAATAGTGTTTATCACTGGGTGATAATGCAATGAGTAAGTTTCTCCTTCCTACTTTTCTTTAGAATTTTCTCATGTGGCTGTGTATCATGTTTATGACTTGGTGGGTGGGCGGTGGTGTCAGGGAGGAATGTGATTACAAAGGACTCTTTTTCAGTATGGCTGTGTTCTAAAAATGATCCTTGGTAATAGAAGAAATCGGAAGTAGGGTTTATGGGTCAAGAAGAACAAGACCGCAGTCAGTGGAAAGTAGCTGAGATTGTAATAACAACACCCCAGAATTGTTCCTTGCTTCTTTTTTCAAGCCACTTGCCTTTACTAGCTTATGAAAGGTTTGTGTTCCTTTCCAGACCTTTCTCTTACAAAGGTTCGCCCCAGATTTTCAGAATCGTGAGCTCTGATTTTGCTCGTTCAGTCAATCAGCATTTTTAAGTGGCTAATTCAGCTATGTCTGGGAAGTTCCAATACAGAGATAATTATGGAGATCATCCCTGTTCCGAGGAGAAGAGAGCATTTTGGAAGCCAAAGTTTAGTAACAGTACAGGTTAGGTGAATATATACGAACCTCTGTTTTATGCCACATAAGTGTGACCTGCTCTTTGCCTTTCTTTTATTTTAATCCAGCCTCATGATGATTCTGAGACTTGTCTTATTGTTGCTTTGAGAATCCAAAGGAACTGAAGACTAAAGCCATGTGATTCTACGGGCAGAGCATACACTTTGTATTTAAAAGATAAGCTTCAACGTGGAATGTTAAGTGTCTTATTTTACGTTAGAAACAACAGAAATGCTCCAAAATAAACACTAGTTTGAGGGATTTTTTTTTTAAACCAAAAACTCGACTGTTTTCTACTTGTCAAATAATGATTTTGTTAAAGATACTTAATAAATCATTATACACGCTTTCTTTTACTGTGTCTACTTTTATATATGTGAAGTTGGGTTTTTTTTGACAATTGCAAATACTCATGTCTGATGTTTAAATTAAACTATAAGATCCCAGATAATGGAATGCCAGAAGTGAACTTTACAAAATGCTGATGTAGCTGCTTGTCATTTGTGTGATATTAGAAATTATAGTTCTTCCATTTTAATTTTATTGCTGCCAGTGTTATTTTTCCCTTTAAAAAAACTCTATTCTCAGCACTCTCTGTGTACCAACAGAATGTATTCGGTATTCAAATAAAATGCATTCTGTTTTAAACCTGTTTCTCTCATTTTAGTGTCCTCTCTCTATACTCAAATCATTTTCAACATTTAAATGTTCAATTATTAATGAAAGAGATTGGGAACTCTTCCTCAGGAGCAGATGTTCTCCCTTGCTGGAACAATGGAGATAATATTGTAATAATTCTGAAACAAAAATGATTTTGTCCATTTTGTCCCAAATCACTTCATTTTTAGGCAGAATTATGACAATGTCCACAGCACTTTTAGGCCCCAGACTAAACATCAAGAGACCTGAGTTCTAGCCTGGTTCTCCCACTGACTGGTTATAGGTTCTTTGGAAGGTCATTTCCTCTCTCTGGGTCTCAGTTTCTCATCCATAAGGAGGAATTTGGACTAAATGGTTGATGAGATCCCTTAAACCTCTAAAAATCCGCCATTTTGATCCTGTTGCCTCTACTCCACGGTGTCAGGTTATAAACCCATTCTTTATATGAAATGGTGGGTAGAGCCCCAACTGGTAAGAGCAGGATTGACACTGTTGTGTTCACTTCTCTTTCCTAGCTGACTTTCAAGGAAGTTATTAGACTTCCAGTGATAAGTAATTCAATTAAGGGAAGGAAGGAAGGAAAGGAAAGGAAAGAGAAAAGGAAAGGAAAAAAGAAAGAAAAGAAAGAAAACCTACCAGTTTAACCAAAAGGAAGGAAGGAAGGAAAGGAAAGAGAGAGAGAGAGAGAGAGAGAGAGAAAGAAAGAAAGAAAGAAGAAAGAAAGAAAGAAAGAAAGAAAGAAAGAAAGAAAGAAAGAAGAAAGAAAGAAAGAAGAAAGAGAAAGAAAGAAAAGAAAGAAAGAAAGAAAGAAAGAAAGAAAGAAAGAAAGAAAGAAAGAAAGAAAGAAAGAAAGAAAGAAAGGAAAGGAAGAAAGAAAAGAAAGAAAACCTACCAGTTTAACAAAATAGAAAACCCAGACAAAATCCTTTGATACACTTTAAAAACATTCTACTTTAAAAAATCCCACTTATCCTAATGGTGCTAAAGAGGTTGTTAGCCCAAGCAAAGTTGGAAAAAGTGGTTGTCATTGGGGTGCTGTGTGTACTTACTATCAGAGATGATTGAGAAGACCCTTCGGATTTGGATTGACAATTTATACTCATATGATTATGATAAAAAAGTAGAAACTAAATGTGAAATTGATCATAAAAATATATGCCATATCTGTAAAATACTCTAGTGATTGAAAGTTTAAGAAACTAGGGGCACCAGGGTGGCTCAGTCAGGCTAAGCATCTGCCTTTGGCTCAGATCATGATCTCAGGGTCCTGGGATTGAGTCCCACATGGGGCTCCCTGCTCAGCGGGGAGTCTGCTTCTCCCTCTGCCTCTGCCCCTCCCTCCACTCATGTTTTCTCTCTCGCTTGCAAATAAATAAAATCTTTAAAAAATAATAAAATCTAAAAAAAAAGAAAGTTTAAGAAACTAGCTTGAAGCTATGCCATGTCCAGGACTTTTCTCAAACGGGTGTGGAGTGGGTGACAATACGTATTTGTATATGTGGAGTGTTTTGTTTTTTAAAGAAGTCTTTGATATCCATTGACTGACTTATGATTTTACTCTTTTGCAATAAGTAGAATGCAGAAGAGTATTTGGATGATTCTGATTCATTGGTGTTTTATTGATTTATGGAAAAGGGTTGTCCGATTTACAAAGTATTTGGTAGTTTATTTCCTTTTGCTTGTTATTACCTTATTAAAGTGGCCTTATGATATCTTTCTGGGCACTGCTATGAATGCAAGGTGAAACATTTGAGAACTCTTCACTTGTTAATACTCGGCCACTATAGTGCCCATGTTTTTGACAACATGCCACGTTCAAATCTGAATATGTTCTTCACAGTCTCAATGGAGCCTTCATCTAGTGGAGGCTTCCTTTGGCTTCCAGGCTGCAGAAATTTGCGAATTGTGGGAATGTAGCTGATTCTGGCCTTGAATTCCTAAAATGCAGAAGTATACTATCCATGAGAAGAGAATATGGCAAAATAGATAAAATATAAATGATGCATATTTTTGCATGTGACAAAGTGTGTCAAGATTATATTCCTCGTGGTTGGTAGAAACGGGGGATAAAGTGGAATTTTCATACATCACGTGGCATTGGTACATGTAGCGATGCTATCCTTGTACAAAGCAAATTAGCAATATTTCTCAAGAATCACAAAAATGTTCATAGGCTGTAACCAAGTGACCCCATTTTTCAGATTGCATCCTAATGATACTATCTTAAATGTGGAAAAATGTATACCCATAAAGATGCTGTTGCAACATTATTCATAAAAGCAAAAATTCCAGAGTATCCTGATATATAACTAATAAATAGAAGTCCTTATGTCATAAGGATTTTTCCATGTCGTTACGTAATCTTGGAAAGTACACCTTTAGGTGGCTGCATAAAATTCTACCCAATGGATGTGCCTTCATTTATGTAGACCCTTCTCAGGTATTGAATATTTAAGTTGTTTATGATTTTCAGCATTTAAAATAAGGTTATTCTGAGCACAGCCCATGGAATATTATATAATCATGAAAATTTTCAGAAATAGAAGACTGTTGTATCCAAATGAGGCGGACTACATAAAAATACCCAAATATACTTATAACATAATGTGAAGTGGGAAATTGAGGCTGCAGAATTACAGCCTATTTCTGTTAGAAACAACAGAAATGCTCCAAAATAAACACTAGTTTGAGGGATTTTTTTTTTTAAACCAAAAACTCGACTGTTTTCTACTTGTCAAATAATGATTTTGTTAAAGATACTTAATAAATCATTATACACGCTTTCTTTTACTGTGTCTACTTTTATATATGTGAAGTTGGGTTTTTTTTGACAATTTTTGACAGGCGCCCTAATAAGCATATTTTTAGAAGGTTAGCAAGGGGGGCGCCTGGGTGGCTCAGTCGGTTAAGCGTCTGCCTTCGGCTCAGGTCATAATGCCAGGGTCCTGGGATCGAGCCCCACATTGGGCTCCCTGCTCAGCAGGGAGCCTGCTTCTCCCTCTGCCTGCTTCTCCCTCTGCTTGTTCTCTCTCTCTCCCCCTCTCTCTGACAAATAAATAAATAAAATCTTAAAAAAATTAAAAAAAAAAATAAAAGGTTAGCAAGGAATCCACCAACATAGCAAAGTGTTTTAGAACTCAGGCCACAGAATCAGTCAGGCCGAGGGTTTCGTGTGACTTGAGGGAAAGTTATTTAACCTCTTGGAGTCTTTACCTTTTCACTTTGAGGATGGAATAACATCAATGCAGTAATGTGCCTTCAGTGCTTGGTACAATGCTTGGCACCTAATAGGAGTATAGTTGATGGCTATGGTTATTGTTAAATAATGGCTCTGTGAGGGTGATATCTTAAATCTTTTCCCGTCATTTTATTGAGGTTCTGCTACATTCAGGGCAAAACCTTTGAGACTGAAGGCCTGCCAGAAGTCAGCCTCGGATCCCCATGCTGGTCCAGATGAAGCCTCGTCTGCTTTCCTATGCCCCCTTATTTTTAAATTTACTACCTTATATTGAGGTTATCTGTTGATGTGCTTATCTCGCCCACTAGGTATGTTCCTTGAGGGCATCTTTGTATCTTTAGCACAGGTCTTGGCATAAAGAAGCTAGGAGGGTCTTCAATAATAATGAATGACTGGTTGAAAGAATAAGTGAATGATACAAATTCATCCTTCCTGCAGTTCCTGGGAGTTAATTTGGATAGCAATACCTGTAGCAGAGGGAAACCTGCGAGGACACTGGGTTTGCACTCTTCAGCCATTAAGATGACTTCAAGGAGCTGTGTATCGGCCCAGCTCAGCTGATCGCCCACAAGGAAATCTTGCCCGTGGTCTCTTAGAGCCTGCATGACAGTTGAGAAGAAGGTAGAGGATTCAGGGGCATACCCAGCAGATAACTTAAAGTCAGGGTGATTTGGCAGAAAGTCTAGAAGTTTAGAGACCTGGCTCCTAATCTTGGGCGCTGGCCAGCTGTGTGAGCACATATAAATCCCATCTCTGAGGGCTTCAGTTTGTTCATCAAAAGAGGTGGGATAGCCTGGATCCTCCTGAGTATCCTGAACGCTGGAAACAGCCTGATCTCACACACCTTTGTCTTCTTTTCATTACATCCCCTGCACCTATTCTATGAACGTTTATAGAATAATTTTACCCCCATAGCCTGGATTGGTGGTCCTCCTGGGCTGGGATGATAATTCTCTCCTCACACCGTCTCAGGTCAGGATCCTTATTAGGATGCTGCTCTATGTGGGAGAACATCGTTCTCACAGGGACCCACACCTTCTACAAGCAGATTTTCTTCTAATAGGGCTCTGACTTATAGGTCACTTTGAGTCAAAATCAACTGAAAATAAAAGGTTGGATAAGAAGGTCACTAAGGTATTGTCTAGCGCTCAAACTCTCTGATTTTGTGATGCTTGGACATGGGATCAGGAGTTAGAGAGACCAGAGTGTAGGCCCTAGTGTGATTAGTTGTATGACATCAGGCAAGTTACCTTGCTTCTTTAAGCTCTGGTTGCTTCGTCTGCAAAATGGGGATAACAATGGCACACCTTTCATGGAGTTATGAAGATGATGTGGGATCATGCATGCAAAATGCATGGCAGTGCTTAGCACATAGTAAGCACTTAGCAGAAATGAACCATCAGATGATTAGCTCTGTTTTGGTGATGATGATGATGTTGATACTATTTTTAGCCACAAGAAAAGTCTCTTTTCTTCATAGTATCTCACAACAAAAACTTAAGTCACTGGGAATAGTGATGTTAAACATTCATTCCATTGTCTATATTAATAAAACTATAAGAAAAAAATTGCTTAAATTATATGCTAATTATAATGGAATAGATTATCTTTTAATTTCGAAGGAATGATACCAAGAAAGCCTGAGGTATAGAATATTCATATTTTGATTCACCTTCCATCTTGGACCAAGGGGACTGATACCTCACTAAATGTAATTAGTGGAAAAGTATAACCTAGGAAGTTAGAGAATCTATAACCTACATTAAATACATAAATATAAGGGGCGCCTGGGTGGCTCGGTTGGTTAAACATCTGCCTTCAGCTCAGGTCATGATCCCAGGGTCCTGGGATGGAGTCCCACATTGGGCTCCCTGCTCAGCGGGGAGCCTGCTTCTCCCTCTCCCACTCCCCCTGCTTGTGCTCTCTCACTCTCTCCCTCTGTCAAATAAATAAATAGAATCTTTTAAAAATAAAAAATAAGTAAATACATAAATATCAAACAATCCATATGATTAGGCTATAAAATTGTTGATATGATAAATATATTCAAATGTATGTACTAAATCATTCAATTAGAACCATTGTTACTCAACCTAGAAAGGATGGATTAAACCAGCATTGCTGGTGCGTTTGGAAAACTGATATCTCATTTTTACCAAACCCTTAACATTTTTCATGATCCTTTCATATATTGACTGATATAATGAACACATCTTGACCTTGAGGTCAAGAGCACTGATAACGAAAGAAGTCATCCAACCCTGTGTTAGGGCTGGCACTAAGTATTTGCTTAAAGCTCAAGTTTCTCAGACATTATTTTCAGCTGTTAAAAATGCAGAGACAGATGAAAAATAGTACTATTTTTGGAACAATTGTTCTCTTAACATTTTGAATATTGTATAGAATTCTGATAAGCCTTATAAAGTACCCTGAGCCCTGGTACTATCCAGTGTATTTTAGAAGTAATATCCATCCTTTCCCCTCACTCCACCTCTCTAATTAGTGTGGGATTTTTCCTTCCTAGAATCCTCTTTTTTGGGGTACCTCGGTGGCTCAGTTGGTTAAGCGACTGCCTTCAGCGCAGGTCATGATCCTGGAGTCCCTGGATCCAGTCCCGCATTGGGCTCCCTGCTCGGCGGGGAGTCTGCTTCTCCCTCTGACCCTCCCCCCTCTCATGCTCTCTCTCTCCCATTCTCTTTCTCTCAAATAAATAAATAAAATCTTAAAAAAAAAAAAAAAGACTCTTTACTCCAGAACTAAATCAAGCAACTGAAATTCTGTCAGCACTAGAACCACAAATATTGCTGAAGTCATGCATGAAATCCTTAAAAAAAAATAAAATGCAGAAGACCGGAATGAGAGGAAGGAGAGCAGACTTGTTTTGTAACTACAATTGAGGGGAGAGTTTTGCTTTCACAAAGTGTTTTGGGGATCTTTCATCCACCAATGAAGTTCTCTACTTTTTTTTTTTTTTTAAAGATTTTATTTATTTATTTGAGAGAGAGAATGAGAGACAGCACAAGAGGGAAGAGGGTCAGAGGGAGAAGCAGACACCCCGCTGAGCAGGGAGCCCGATGCGGGACTCGATCCCGGGACTCCAGGATCATGACCTGAGCCGAAGGCAGTCGCTTAACCAACTGAGCCACCCAGGTGCCCCTGAAGTTCTCTACTTTTAGTTTAGTTCTTTTTCTCCCCCTTGATCCAAGTCACAGGGCAGGGCAGAAGTTTGTCACTTACCTTCTCATAGACAGGGAAGAATCTTGTAGTGGCTCTTTCAAGATGTATTCAAGATTCATCTTCTTCTCTCCAGGCAGGGACAGTGGAAAGAACATAATCATGTCGCTCAGGTCCTTCAAGCCCTCTACATACATGTCAATCCTAGAGAAGCAGTGATAATTCAAAAGAGTTGCAGATAAAGGAACCATCATTTCAGGAGCCAAAGAAACAAGTTATCAGTGCTTCACGCCACCTGCCTCTTAGCAGTTATCTCAGTGTCCCATGATTTAAATCAAGTATTTCTGCCTGCATGCTATTCCTTTGAGATATTAAGATCAATTTGAGAAACAGAAAAATGATAGGACTAGAGTGTGGGAGCGGTTATGTGGGTGTGAATATCAGCCGTGTGACGTGAGTGCTAAGTAAAACAAACACAAAGTATTAAAATAATCCTAAAGTAATAAATAAGGCAAAGATCATATTTGGCTATTTAAATGTTATAATAAAAATGATGGGGCGCCTGGGTGGCTCAGTTGGTTAAGCGACTGCCTTCGGCTCAGGTCATGATCCTGGAGTCCCGGGATCGAGTCCCGCATCGGGCTCCCTGCTCGGCAGGGAGTCTGCTTCTCCCTCTGACCCTCCTCCCTCTCATGCTCTCTGTCTCTCATTCTCTCTGTCTCAAATAAATAAATAAAATCTTAAAAAAAAATAAAAATAAAAATAAAAAATGAAATTGCCCATGTCTATACAGGTTGAGGAAGAGGTAACCAGGGACCTCTATGCTGCCAACAACACCTCCATCTGGATTGACGGTTCTCATACTTAGTAGAACAATTCAAGAAGGCACAGAACTTACTCCACAGGTCTCCCTTGCCACCACTCACATCTCTGTGCCAGAATGAATAGAGAAAGAGATACTATGTTAGACAAGGCACCATGGCGTAGTGAAAAGACCACTGGTCTGGGCATTGGGAAACCTCTGTCCTGGTCCAAAGTGAGTCCCTTAATGTGTTGGAGCCATAGTTCTTTCAATTTTAACCTAGAATACCAACGAGTATCTTGAAAGGGCCTCCAATTCTTTGCTACTTCTGCCATTGGGACATGTACAGGGTTAATCTGGATTAACCCATTACAACGAAGTTATCAGAGACCAGAGTAAGGTCAAACATTCCCGGGAGCCACTTCGCTCCCACTGGCCAAAGGTAGGACAGTTTGAGCATAAATGAGAGTAACAACTGAAGTGAACTGAAACACGTCAAAGATATTTAAATTGATGTGCTCATAGTGACACTAGAACAATAACGATAATTAATTGGTAGGATACAGGTGAGCCGACTCATTTGGAAAATTGGTAAACAAAGGTCTCTCATGTCTTTCCTAGAGGAAATTGTACTCCAGATAACCAGATAGTAGATGAAGGAAAGTTTTTCTTTATAGAAGTATCCTAGGTAATAAACGCAGAAGGAATGATATAGCACCAATGGCTGTTAATATCATAAAGAATAGACAAGCAGACATTTTTTGCTTCCTGATTTTGGAATGCGCCAATATCTATGAGATAGTCTTGCAAAAACCACTAGAATTTGAGTCTGTTAAAACCTCTATATCTAACAACCAATTGACAGGAAATAGAGACAGAGGAATGTGTTAAATACACTGCAGGGATGCAATCAGCAGAAATTTGGCAATTAGAGTCTGTTAGAAAGCAAGAGAAAGCTTATGTTAAGATTTAAAAATACAAGATCTATTTCAAAAATTTTACTGCATTACAAATTTTAAAGTTCAGTTTCTGAAAATAAATGTATTCTTTAAAACAATGAGAAATTTATTTAAAACACACCTCCTTTGGTAAAAATGGACTATTTGTTGGTTACTGACTAAGGGTTTTCTAATTCTGTGCAATAATTTGCAGTTGAGGGTTGCTGTTTTAACATTCTAAGACAAGACAATGTTTTGCTGGTTTCTAGACAGGTCTGCCCATTGCAAAAGGACAAGTGTGTATGTGAGAATTAAGAATGTCTGGGACCCTGGGGCGGGGGACTATCTGGTGTGCCAGAGCCTAAGGAGGTGGTTTCCAAAGGCTACTTCCTGAATCAATTTCACAGGGTCAGGCTCCCAAATTTGTTCTTGTGATTTACCCTGTGCTTTACTCCCACCTAGTGGAGGGAAACACAGATTTCACCAGAAAGAGGCAGAAAATGAAATAAACTGTAATTGGCCATGAATTGGTAATTGTTGAAAGTAAATGTGTACACCGGGTTTATTTTACCATTCTCTCTCCTTTGATATGCATTAGATTTTTCCATAAGAAGTTAAAAAACAAGAAAAGAACTTTCAGTGAATCTATCAAGAACTACATATGATTGCTAACATGACTAAAGGTTAGATTTTGTTTTAAGTAAGAAATAATTGCTGTTACCAGGCTTGTTCCTGCAGGTTCCTTCCATACAAGTCGTATTTTGCAGCTAGGTATCTTAGGATAGCTCTGGTTTCTACCAAATTCATCCCATCAATTTCAACCATGGGCACTTGTTCATACATCAGGTTTCATCTTTAAATGTACAAAGGAAAGTTGGGTTCTGTACTGTCCCTGATGGTAGTAACTGAGTCTTCTTTAACTCTTAAGGTGCTATAAAACGGGACTACATAATTAAATATGATTAAAATATTTTAGAGACTAATCCCAAAGCAGGAATATGTATGCATTTATTCGCAGAAAGATGTGGAGAGTGCAAGACTTGAGGCTGAGTCCTCTGGGAGATACAACAAAGTGCAGACACAGAAGCTTTCTTTCTGGCCAAGAATGTCCCTTTCTCATCACTTATTCTCCATTCCTGTGGCCACCCCGCTGGCTAGACTCTCTTTCCCTCTGAACCATCGTAATAATGACCTAGCAGTTAACTCAGCCCTCAGATGGGCCCTCCTTTTTTTTTTTAATTAAGCTTTTTAATTTTAATTCCAGGACAGTTAACGTACAGTGTTCTATTAGTTCCAGGCATACAATATAGTGATTCAACAATTCTATATATCTTACGCAGCGCTCATCACTGTTAAGTGTGATCTTAATCCCCTTCACCTATTTCAGCCATTTCCACCTCCCCCCAACCCCCACCTCCCAGTTTGTTCTCTATAGAGTTAAGAGTCTGCTTTTTGGCTTGTGTCTTGTTTTCTTTGTTCATTTGTTTTGTTTCTTGAATTCCACATATGAGTGAAATCATATGATATTTGTCTTTCTCTGACTATTTTGCTTAGCATTATACCCTCTAGGCCGGTCCATGTCATTGCAAATGACAAGATTTTCTTCTTTTTTTTGGCTGGGTGATATTCCATGATATGTATATACCACATCTTCTTTATCCATTCATTTATTGATGGAAACCTGGGCTACTTCCATCATTTGGCTATTGTAAATAATGCTGCGATAAACACAGGGTGCATATATCTCTTCAAATTACCGTTTTCATAATCTTTGGGCCACTACCCAAATAGTGGGATTACTGGATCATAGGGTAATTCTATTTTCAACTTTCTGAGGAAACTTCATACTGTTTTCCACAGTGGCTGCACCAGTTTGCATTCCCACCCACAGTGCATGAGGGTTCCTTTTTCTCCACATTCTCGCCAACATCTGTTGTTTCCTGACTTGTTAATTTTAGCCATTCTGACAGGTGTGAGGTGGTATCTCATCGTGGTTTTGATTTGCATTTCCCTGATGACGAGTGATGCTGAGCAGATGGGCCCTTCTTATCTACTCCACATGCACTGCCTGCTTGTTTTCCAGGAGTCATTCACTGGGCTTAAACCTTTCCATTACTCCTCTTTGCTTACAAGACAATAATATTTAACTTCAACCTGGAATTCGAAGCACTCCTTGACATTTGCCTCCATGTACTTTCGGCACGTTATTCCACACCACTCTCCTATGTGAACCAGAGTCCCAGTGGCCTCCCATCAGAGAGACAGCTCTTTGTTTTGGGCTTACTTTTTCAGTCTTCCAGGAAATCTTTGCATTACACAACAGAGACTTGAGAGGGCAATGGTTTAATTTAAAAGAATTCTACTCTCTCTGCCTCATCTTCCCTCCTTCTCTCCCTCCCCACATCAGTCAGTCTGACTCTTCCTCAGAAGGGCAACAGTAAGGATGGCACTTTTCCCACTTTTCCTTAAGTTAAGCCAGTTCTCTGGACTGATTCCGTGGCAAGAACATCCTGGTTTTTCTGCACTTGCCACCAGGTTTAACTGTCAGGACATTTTCTGCTCCCTAATTGCATCTCTCAGGATCCAGCTGGGAGACAGAACCATACTGGTTTCTTTAACCATACCAAGTTACAAAGAAGATAACTAGGTCCTGGAGCACTGAGAGGCAACAAAAAGACAGTACAGTATCATGAAGGTGACAAATGCAGAAAGTAAGTATCATCCCTAGGGCTGAGGAAACAAGGAGATGGTGCTGAAATTATTACAATTTAGAAGCGGGGGGGGGCTCCTCCCACTTTGAACACTCATATGCTTGTTGCAAGATCCAAGTACTGCCTTCCTGACATAGAGATATCGATAGATACTGCCTACCTAATCTTCTCGGCTCTTAGAACGTGTGTGTGTGGGCATGCATGCACACGCATGCGAGGCTCTCAGAGATGGAGAGACCATCTATCTCATCCTTGGTCTAATGCAGCATGATGCAAGGCTTTTTTTCTCACCTTGGATCCATTTCTCAAATTCCTCACGTGTTTCAAAAAGTTCTTCAACCTAAAGAATGAAAGAATACAAGAATATGTTGTTATCATTTTTACTGTTGTTATTTCTTTTGATATCGTGGGAAAAGAGTGAAATAGAAATAAAAGTTCTAACCACCAAGGAAACCAATATTTCAACTAGTTATTGAACGCATGCTGGCCTTTTCTGGGTTCAATGAACCTAAGGACTCTTTTTTTGTTTGTTTGTTTGTTTTTAAAGATTTTATTTGTTTGACAGAGAGAGAGAGACAGCGAGAGAGGGAACACAAGCAGGGGGAGTGGGAGAGGGAGAGGCAGGCTTCCCGCCGAGCAGGGAGCCCCATGCGGGGCTTGATCCCATGACCCTGGGACTATGACCTGAGCTGAAGGCAGACGCTTAACGACTGAGCCACCCAGGCGCCCCTAGGGACGTTTTTATATAAAACCAAAACTGAATTCAGTTGACTGAGTAACACGGATACCTCCTGTGGTGTGGATGGAGCCTTCCAGGTAGACTTTTCAGATGACAATCTGAAATCTAGTACTCCCCTTCATTGGCTCAGACAAGTTACTCTCTTCTAATTTCAGTTTCCTAATGTATGAAAATGAAGCTACAGCTACTCACGATGTTGTCATGATGGCTAAAAGAGATCCTATCAAAGGAAGACTAACTCTCATGTTTGGCTCAATATTGCCCATTGTTACTGTTTTCCTCAGAAATTTCCCTTGGGTGGTGTTGGCTGTCCCTCATTTCCAGCGTTCAACAACAAGCAAATGTTAGTTTGATCATTCTATTATATATTCTCTTTTTAAACCCAAGAGGCTTAGACACAGGAAAATTAAATTGCAGCAAATCTCAGGAACTACGTGGTAGCAATCGAACAATAGCACTGAATGAATTCAAAAGATATTTGGGGCATTAAGGAAACATGAATCGAGGTGTAGTTTATTTTTTGGAGTTTTCAAAATTTTTTTGCTTGTCTTAGATTTCTGTTTTATTGTTAGATTGTTACCAGTTAACTTCTGAATACTTTGTCTCTAAAATACATCCACAGATTGAACATTTTGTATTTGTGCATTTTGTACAGTACAATTTTAATATAAAATTTAAACACAATGAGTTTTCTGTATTATTTCCATCATTATTAGAGATGGAAAACCCCAACATGTAATTGGAAAACAGTATTTTCCCCAAAGATTCTATTCTATCCCATTGTCACAAAAATAATTTTTAAATTTTACATTTACAATTAGGAATGATAAAAAATATTAAGAAAAGACACTGATAACATGGTTCCCTGGTGGTGTTCCTGAATATTTAATGTTAAACCGAGATGTCAGATCACCCTCATTCCTAAACCTTGAAGACCAGCATTAACTACAATTATTGGTGCTCTTCTTCTCCAAGCCTTCATGTGATGCTTATGAAGCCCAGAGAGGTTAAGTGACTTGCCTAAAGTCCCTCAGCTAAAAGGTGGAAGAACCAGGGCTAGAATCCCTTTTCTCCAAACCCACTACATTTTAGATACTATCATTTTGCTAAATATGTAATTTGTATTTCAATAATCTTTATAGGAAGAAGTCATTCCAAAGTTGACATCAAATATGAGAATATAGATAGGGATAACCAAGGTATAAAACAACGCTTCCCAAAAAGCATTTTTCCTAAATTTGAAGATTACTTATGACATTCATGTAGTGTGATGGGGGAAAAAAAAGTATATATTTATGATTTCAATTTCTTCTCAAATTTCTCAGGTCAGGTACTCCAGGGTTACTTTTACTATCTGCTTTGGCCGGGCTCTAAGAGCTCAGAGTGTGGAGCTCAAACTCCAGTTCCAACCAGGGTGTTACCAGGTCAATCCCTGAGAGCAGCTTGGGCAGAGGGCAGCATGCAGGAGCTCATAGTCTGGGTGTGGCCATAGACCAGCACGGGATACAGCAAAATTCCTCAGACTACATAATGTCTGAGGAATTTCCTGGTAAGTTTAGACTGAGTTTGACCAGATCACACAGCAAGGGTCTCCACCTGAACATTTTTGTTTTTAATGGTGTGTTTTCTTCAATGATACCTTTTGCTTGAAGGCTTACTGTGCGAGGGGCCCTGGGCTCTAAGGATACACGAAGCACGGCCATTTTAGCAAAGTCATGTATGCTAGAGCATGAGGACTTAACTTTTGAAAATTTGCTATGACTCACATCAAAAGGAAAAGTCAGGCACAGAAGGTCAATATTGCTATAGAATTTTCTTCTAACTCTGACAAGCTACAATGATACCAACCCTGAATATAAAAACTGTGATGAGTCAGAAGACCCGGGAAGGAGTTTCATGTGGCTCAGAGGGTAGAATTGGCCATTTATTGTTCTGAAAAAATTAGGTCATTGGAAGAAGAAATAACAAGTTCAAATTTTTTTTTTAATCACATACTAAAAAACAGTGCCCCATCCAAAGGAATTGGAATGTTTTTGATAGGTGGGCTTTGGGTTCACATTGTCTCCTGTGTATTTTACCATATTTTATCTAGATCTAATGCTAATGCAATAATACATAAAAATTGAGATTTAAAAAATAATTATAAAGGAATGACCCTGATTCCCCACCCCCTTCATTTCTTCATCTGTCATTTATCCATCTCAATATGGATGGATCTCAAAGAAATAATATTGAGTGTAAGGAGGAAAATATAGAATGATTCACAAAGGGAACCACTTATATAAATTATTTCAAAAGGTGTACAAGTCAATGATTGGTGAGCACACACATAAATGCAAAAATATAAAGGCTGGACTAACTGGATAGGGGTTAGTTAAGTGGACATGGGGATGATGGTCCAACTAAATTTTAGCCGTATCTGTTAAGGTTTTATTTTTAAAAGATGATTATATTAATATATTACCCATGTGGTTTTTTTTAAGACTGAAGGCAAATATGACAAAATAATAATAATTGCTCATTCCATAGTGGCATCATGTTCATTTATTATTACATCCTTTATACTTTATGTATTTTCAAAATTTTAATTTAAAATTAAAAAAATTCATAACAAAAGAATTTTTGAAAAAAAGTGATGATGAACTTTTCACAAGGATTTGTTGCTTTATTATAGCAGAAATTCTTTTTTTTTTTTTTTAAGATTTTTATTTATTTGACAGAGAGAGATACAGCGAGAGAGGGAACACAAGCAGGGAGAGCAGGAGAGGGAGAAGCAGGCTTCCCGCCGAGCAGGGAGCCCGATGCGGGGCTCGATCCCAGGACCCTGAGATCATGACCTGAGCCGAAGGCAGACACTTAACGACTGAGCCACCCAGGCGCCCCCAATAGCAGCTTTTAAGTATGTTGAGAATAGAATCTTTTTAATTCATTAAAGTATAGGATAGTTATATTTTTGGTAATGAATAATATGTTCTTACATCAGTATCTCTGAGACCCTTCTGTGTATTTAAAGAAAACTACCTGTTTCTCGATACTCATGAGACAAATGTAGTTAAACAAATCCAACACTTGGCTGACAAGGATGAAATGAAAAGAAGCTATTTGGTAAAATGAGTCCCTTCCTTCCTTGCCTCCTTCCTCCCTCCCTTCCTTTCTTCATTAGTCATTATTTGCTTCACCTTGGGTCAGCTCAGTACCAACAACCAGTTTCCATGATCCTTGAGTGCTTATTTAAAAGAACTAACTAATTCACTCACAGCCCAGTATCTAAAGAGCAGGTGGCAAAATCGGCTTTTTGTTCAGGAATCATAGGAGTTTCCCACACCTGCTCCCTAAGTAAGTGCTCAACGACCCCATGATGAAAATAATACGAATAAATCCAGCATCTTACCTCTACTCCTGCTGTGGCCAGGAGCCACCGAATGGACTCCATTCGGCCTCGTCCATTGAAGTAGTGAAGCTTGGGCTTCCTCGCCATTCCTGAGGATGCCTGCAAATCAACAGAAAGAGACTGATGAAGACTCTTCTGCACGGAGAACAAGCGGGAGAGAAATACAAATTACAGAGCAGTGCAAAGTTAACCAGAAAGCTCTGGACTTGTGCCCCAAATCAAAGCTGTTCTTCAGCCCCATGGCTGCCTGGGTTCTGTGTTCTGTGTTCTGTGTTCTGTCTCACAAGTGGAGTTTATCATCACAAATTGGTGTTCCCAACACTGAATTGAATAACTGATACATTTTTAAAAATAGATAGAGGACAAGTGAGGAAGCCAGACAGATGGAAGGAATTAAAAAATAAGACACTGACCAGCTTTTCTTCCTGTAGCAGGTGATGAGCTTCTAGCATTCCAATCTCTTTCCTTTTTATCTATACAGATCCTCCTCCCCTCTCCTGCCAGCACAGCCCAGACTGGCAAAACTGGGTGAGATTAGGGGAGGCTGATGCTTTTCACTTTCCAAATTAATCTCGGTACTTTAATTCAGGTGTCCTCTGAAGCCTGCAGACAGGATTCAAGAAGATTTTCAATGACTCATTAGGATTTAAAGCAAAAGTGCGGAGTTAGGCACAGTGGGTCTTTTCACGCTTTCTTTTTCCTCTGAAAATGAAAACATCTTTTTTTGAAGCATAACCCTTGTTCACCTTGAAGAAGTTAAAGTAGTGGAGAAATTAAAAGCCCATCCACACCACCCCAAGATAACCTCTGAGGCTTATGGGGCATGAGGGGGTGGCCTTGGTGGGGTGACAGGCTCTGGACATTCAAAAGTAGCTTGAGGTCCCTGGAGAGGTGGGTCCCTGGAAGCAGGGGACGCTATGTGGAGAGGTGGGAGTGGCCTAATGCTATGAATGGGACCTAATTTATTTTGCAGCATATCACCTGGTCACTTTTCAAAACAGCAATTCTACACATTAAGAGCTCAGGAGAATAAGTGAAGAAAAAAGGTAGATTGAGGATATTATCATTTTGAAAACCAGAATGAAAAAAAGTGACCTAGACCTATGGTTTTTCAGCCCCCTATGTGGTACCTATTAGAATCACCCTATTAGGGGCTTAAAACACACACAGGTGCACAAGTGCGCATGCACGTTCTCTCTCTCTCTCTCTCTCTCTCTCGCTCTCTTCTCCCAACCCCTGCCTGGGTCCCACATTGATTTGGGAAAGGACTCTGGCATGAGTGTTTTTTAGAATCTCTCTAGGTGATTCCAACATGCAGTCAGCATTAAGAACCACTGATCTGGACGATGGTTATATCAATAGCTGCTAAAACTACTAATAGAGATCCCTAGAATGGAAAGGTCAGGCTGACCACTCCACACACCTAACATCACTAAAAGTGGGACAACCAGACATGACAATCCTCCCAATGTGATGCAGGAGAAGTGTACAGCACTGCCTTGAAGGATTCTTGCCAAAACAACTGACCAGGAATTCAATCAAGCCTCAAGATCCCAATTTATGGGAAATGCAGGAAACAGATGAACACTTCAGGGATGCAATTAGCAAAATCGGCAAAATCCATAACGTGGAAATCAACAGTCTTGCCATTTAGAGAGTGGTCCCCAGGCTAGCAACATATAGATCACCTGGGAAGTTGTTCGAAATGCAGGCCTCTCAGGCTCCACCCAGACCCTCTAGAATCTACATTTTAAGATCCCCAGGGATTTACATCCACCACATTCAAATTTGAGAGGCACTGTTCTGCAGGCCAAGTGGCTAACACATTCCCAAAGAACTCTCTACTCTTATACTGTGGTGATAAGAAGTTTTAAAAAAATTGCATGCAAATCAGAGAGGCAGGGGAAATCTATAGGCTCGAGAGATTTAAGAGATTCTTTAAACAAATGCAATGTACAGAAACTTTTTTTGGATTCTCATCTTAACAGAGCAATTATTTTAAAAATAGATGATACGATTAGAAACTTTGAACCAAGACCATTTAATGTAAGAGAATTATTGTTAATTTTTTAGGTATTATGGTGATATTATGGAATGTTTTTCAGAAGGAATCCTTATCTTGAGAGACCCTGAGCAGAGGGTCCAATTAACTTAAAGCCGGATTCCTGACCTACAGAAACTAGGAAATAATAAATGGATGTTATTCTTAGGAAAAAAAAAAATCTTTATCTTTCAGAGATTCATATCAAAGGAGTTATGGATAAAATAGTATGATATTGGGATTTGCTTCCAATTAATCCAGTTGTGAGGGGGAATGGGTGGGAGTCTCAGTCTAACACGAGAGACATTTTGTTGCTAACTGCTGCAACTGGGTGATGGGTATATGGGTTGCTTATACTATTTGTCCATTTTCATAAATGTATGAAATTTCCCGTCATAAAAACATTTTTAATTGCTCAGCAAAAGCTGATGTTATTCATAATGGACTGAAGCTTTTAAGGCCCTGGGGTGGCTTCTGAATCACAAGGAGATTTGGAACAGTGTTCATTCCAGCTTCAGGGATGAATGTGTGGGATGAATGCTCAGCCTAGATTTAGTTTGCACCCCTGGTGGAATGGGGTTCAAAATAGAACTGTTACAGAAATACAAAAAAAAATTTTGTACTCTTGAATTTGTGAACTGGCTCACATGGATCTGCACCCCACAGTATCCACTCTGAAAAGTTCCCTCTGAAAAGTCTGAGGCCCAGGGTGCTTGTGAGCTGACCCACCTTCCCATCTGGTCTCGCCCACAGCAGATGTGGGGCAGATGTGGAAGAAAGCAGGTGCCTCCCACAGGACAATGGGCTTCTGATTCTCATGCTGTCTTGGGGAGCTGGCTGAGAGGGGCTGAGTTCATGGAGCATGGGGAGGCCCCCGTGAGGACCTGGGGCTAGATATTGTGGCCACTGGTCTCTAGTTCCATCAGCTTTGGGCTGGTTCCCGCAGAGTGGAGACCAGTGAGCAGCCTTGGGTCAGGTGCTAGGGAGGCTCTGACAAGCACAGGTGGGGCCTGGAGCTGGGGAGGACCTGAGCCACCCAGAACTTCACTTGTCATCCACAGGGCCTGTGCCCGACTCCCAGCAAGACTGCCATGGGGGCCCTGTCCAGACCCTCCCCACCATAAGCATTCATTCTTGGGGGTGGTTCCCAGGAGACCCACCAGCCTGGGGCACAAGCTCTTGATCCCTCTGCTTTCCCTGGACCCTACTTGGGCAGACAGAGCCTTGGTTTCCCTCAAGTGGGGACATCCCCAGCATTCTGGACCTGGGGTTTCTTGGGTCACCCCCACTCCCCAGCAGTTGACTAGACCAGCACAGGGCTCCCCTATTATCCTGCTCCCTCCTCTACCCCACTTTTGGGGGATGTGGAAGGCCTCTGCCCCAACTCACCTGCCTGCCTGTCCCCCGGTTGGGGACTGTGACATTCATGAGTACTTGACCTGGGGGCAGCTTATCTGAGCCTTAATAAAGAAAACCATACCTTAGAGAAAAAGAGAAAGCAGAGAAGGGCCAGGGTGACAGCTGCGAGAGCCCCCGGATATGTAACATATAATGGTAAGTCCCCAGTCCACTCGTTCTAAATGTACATATTAATTTGAGGTGAGAGAATAACAAGAGTATTTGGCAAATATAACTAAATCACATGGTTCATCCATTTTAAACCATTCGAGTTGTAATATGGGCTTTCATTAAAGCTATAACTTTATTATAAACAGAAAAAAATTGGATATATTGTAAGTATCTGTGACTTCTACATATAGTGAACACACTGTAGCATAATTGCTGGGTTTTAACAACTGAATTTGTTTGCTTAAGAGAAAGTACTGAACCTACTCCTACAAATGACCCCAAAGAGATTTCTAAGCAAAATATCATCTTCCACCAACTTTTTTCAGACTTCCAAATCTGCTTTTTATGGAGGGCAAGGGAAATCATAAGAAGGCTCAATAATAGACTCTAAGAGCACTGATCACAATGCTCCCCCACCTATTTGCAGAAAATAAAAAGGGATTAGAAGCAATTATTGTGCATTTATTTCATTCTAGCTCAAAGAACTCCATTAAGCAGGTACACCTGCTAAGTAGATAATTTCACAACTTTCAAGTGGGCATCTGAAATTTTAAAAAAAAAAATCAAAGGTAATAATCTATTCTTTCAAGGGTATAAGAATAAAAGGAATTAAACAGACCAGTAACTACACGTCTTTTTCCCTGATCCTCAGCCTGGCATTCTGGAATTATATCTCAATTATCTTGGCGTCATGCCCCCTTCTGCTTTGTCCACGGAAACCAGATTATCAGTAACACTGATTCCTGGATAATCTAAGAGAAAGAGTAGGGATGTTCCCCTATAAAAGTCAAGCTAGAAGCCTAGTGCACAATACATTTTCATGTGTCCTTGGGTATTGAATGCATGTTTTCTGGTCTCTGGAAAATCTTTCTGTCCTGCTGATGACACAAAGTGAAGTTTCTTTTGCTCTCATAAAGACACTGTCCTGGCACACATTGGTCTGCTCTGGAAAAGTCTGTGTTTCAGCGTCATGGCCAGAGGATTGCTTGTGTAGGAACTAAACTGTTAGGAATGGTGGAAAAGGAGGCTTTGTAAACTAATCAGATGATAGCCAGATAAGCAAACAAGTTAATTTGTTTAAACTATATTGGAAACCATTTAAGCAAAATCAAGGATTTCTTCAAGAAATCCCAATACCTATCATATATTCATCTCATGTTTTTAAATTGTCCAACAACTTTAAAACATGGAACTTCGCAATTAGGGACAATTCAGCCCAACAGCATTCGATATGTGTTTTCTTCACATATGTGTATGCGTGCGGAGTGTATGTGTGAGTGTGCAAACACAAACACAATCGTGTACCGGAAGCTTCGTTTCGAGAAACCTCAGCATAAAAATACTAATTTATAAGACAGTATCAGAAGCAAATGTTTCCACTCTTACAGGGCTCCTTTTGGTTTTGAAATGATTTAGTAGGTTTAAGCAGGAAGCTCTCTGATATATTTAAATGATTCTGTTAAAATGTTTTGATTCACTCTTCCCTCCTCAGTGAGTTACACCCAGCAAACAGTAGTCTCATTGAAAGTTATTGGCTGGCCCCGTCCTTTTTACGTCACTGCATCATAATGCATTTTTTTTTTTTTTTACAAGTTTTACAAATCATACCAACAAACTTATCCCCTAAACTCCGGATTTGATTTAGTTTGACAAATCCACACACTGTGGCTGGTTTTCAGTTTTCTTGTCATCCTTTTTTTGGGTGCAAAAGCAGATGAGATTTTCTTCTATAGTTCATGTTTTCAAATATCTATAATGTGAAGTTATTCCTCCCCAAATACTATATCGTCTGGGCAAAATCTTATGGAAAAAAGCCAGACATTGGATTCCCATTTCATCTAGGATAAAATCCAAATTCCTTGACAGGACTGGAAGGAGTGTGTCATCTGCCATCTGCCACCCCATCTCAGGCCACACTGCCATCCCCCACTTTCCAGCTCAGCCTCCTCTGGCTTGGGGTACATAAGACACTGTGCACTTTCCCACTTGAAGGCTTTGAGGATGCTGGTTCCTTAATCTGGAACCCTTACTTTTTTTTTTTAAGATTTATTTATTTATTTGAGAGAGAGAGAATGAGAGAGAGCACAAGAGGGGGGGAGGGTCAGAGGGAGAAGCAGATCAGAGCAGGGAGCCCGATGCGGGACTCGATCCAGGGACTCCAGGATCATGACCTGAGCCGAAGGCAGTCGCTTAACCAACTGAGCCACCCAGGCGTCCCTGGAACCCTTAATTTTTTTAAAGAGAGAGAGTGAGAGGGCAAGTGGGGAGGTGGGGGCAGAGAGGGAGAGACCCTGGGGCTCGATCCCATGACCCTGAGATCATGACCTAAGCTGTAATCAAGAGTCAGATACTTAACCAGCTGAGCCATCAGGAGCCCCTTGGTCTGGAACCCTCTTGCCCATCTCCTTGCTGCCTGGTTTCCTCTCACTTTATATGTCTCATCTTAAAGGTCATTTCCCCAGAGGGGACTTCCCTTACCATCCATCTGAAGTAGAGCCCTTGTTGGTAAAGGGGTACAAGTTTTACGTATAAGTGTAAAGGTATGAGGCTCCAATGTATAACATGGCGACTATAGTTGATAACATTATTGCATGGTTGAAACTTGCTAAGAAAGTAGAACTTAAATGTTTTCACAAAAAACAAACAAACAAATAAAGGTAAATATGTGAGGTGATGGATACGTCAATTAACTCGAAGGGGGAAATCCTCTCCCAATGTTTATGAATATCAAACATCACATTGTATACTTTAAATATCTTATAATTTTATTTGTCAATTATACCTCCATAATGCTGGAAAAATATAAAGTATAGCTCATCCCCTTACCTGCCCCCCAGCTACTCTCTGTTGTAGTTCCTGTTTAATTCTCTTCATATCCCTATCACAGGCTATAATTGTGATATTTATTTGTTTGTTTGTTTGTGGTCTATCTTCTCTCACTAAAATGTAAATTCCTTGAGGTCAAAGGCCTTTGTCCATCTTGCTCATCCCCATGTCTCTGCACCCTTGCAACATCTCATATTAGGATTCAAAAGATATTTCCCGAATCAATGAATAACTGGGAGAGGCTTTGGCCAGTGTCAGGAGATCTGGCCTCTAGGCTGATCCTACCATTGACCAGCCCTGTGACCCTAGACAAACCCCAAGGGTCCTCCCTGGACCCCTGCCATTGTTCATCTAAAGTAGGGAGATTAGATGTCTTGAGGGTAAGATGGCTGCCAAGTTTTGATACTTGATTCTTCCTTCCTCGTTTTTTCACAATAACACTGGAACAACTATTATTGAGGACAACCTCAGAAAAAGTATGGGTAGGTCTTGAAGTAGAACAACAGGGTCAGGAGGTATAATGACAGAATTTTAATCAGCTTCCATGCTTCCCCATCTCCATGCATGGGGCCCAGCCTTTACCGACAATGCCTAATAGCCACCTTCCTACTGAGTAGGGGATGTTTTTCCACTACCGACTACCACCCTCTTGCACACCTTCGGCAGTGCTAGGGTAAGGCAACTATAACCTGAGGACATGGGAACAGAATGGAAAGAAACATTCATATCCAGGAGCGCTTGTGGGAATGCCCAGTATTTGTAGAGTTCATCAGTGAACATGTCATAATGGAAAAGGCACTGATAGACTGGCAGACGGTGACGGTGGAGAGAACGTTCCAAGATAAGAAGGAAAGGAGCTTAGAGAGTGTGGGACAGTTGTCATGTCATTCATGAGGCTTGTCCAACTTGCCCTGTCAAGTGCTGCCGTCAATGCCCAATGTCAGACTCTGGAATGTTTCTGTAGCATCCTTCACAAGCCTGAGCTCTGGAGGAAGGAAAGCTGTCACTGATAACTTGTTAATCATTTTGTGAACATTCTGTCCTTTGGAAATGAAGCAGGATTAGGTGCAATGAGTGTGACAGCATGTTGGCAAGAAAGGCATATAGATCACTCAACTAAGCAAAGTGAGCCCCAGGATTTTGTGAGCACTAGAGTTTAGTGGAGGGCAGGGGGGCTCTGGCAGAAAGTTGCTGATAGGAAGGGAGGGTGGGCTTGGGTTTACAGTAAAGAGGTCAAAGAAGATGGAACTGCAAAGAGAACTTCAAATCAATAGGTCTAACATGGTGGTTACTTCACTAGTTATGAAACAAAAGTTCAAGACTTTAGCCTTTGGTGAGAGGAAGTGTAGCCAGAATGTAGACCCCTGAAGCTTTGGGAGTGACAAGAAAGAGGGAAGAAAATAGCCAACGGGAAAACCAGCCAGGGGTAAAGAAGGACTGTTTTGATTTGTTTTGCAGTGTTTGTTGGAATTCTTTTTTTCCTTAGGGTTACAGAGGTAGGTGGCTAAGGAGGTTAGGACAGGAGAGACCTCAGTCAGTTTGTAATTAGAAGACAACGTTCCAGAGGCGAGGAAGGCAGGCGAGGCAGCTTGGCGAGTGGACAAATTGGCCAGAATGACTCTCTACAGGACAGATTTGTGGGGCTTTATTTGCCTCCATTAGTATTATTACCATTATCTGGGGGCATAACTGATCTGTAATAAAGTACACATAATTTAAGTGTACAACTGGATAAGTTTTGACATATGTTTTCCCCTGTGAAAGCATCACCACAATCAGTAGAGTGAATGCAGTATGTCCAAAGCCCCCTCGTGATCCCCTCTGCCTGTCCCTCTCCATACCACCCTAGTCTGCTGCTTGTCATGCAAAATTAGTTTGCTTTTTCTAGAATTTCAAATAAATAGAAGCATACAATAAGTGCTCTGTTTTGTCTGGTTTCCTCCACTCAGCATCATTATTTTGAGACTCATCTGTGTTGCTATGTGTTTTCCTTCTTGTTTACCACGAAGTAGCCGTATTCGTTTCCTGTGGCCATTGCAACGAATGACCACAAACTGGGCAGCTCACACAACAGAAACTGATTCTCTCACAGTTCTGGAGGCCAGAAGTCTGAAATCAAGGTGTCAACAAGGGTGGTTCCTCCTGAGGGCTGTGAGGGAGAATCTGTTCCATGCCTGTCCCCTAGCAGCTGGTGGCTGCCCGCGATCCATGGCGTTCCTTGGCTTGTGGGAGCATCACTCCAATCTTTGTCATAGAAAGGGACAATGGGAAAGGAAACGGAATAGGGGACTGATGGACAAAGGTAAGGAGGTGAAGGAGGAAGAAACAAGAAGAAGAATGAACTGGAAGGAGTTGAGGGGAAGCGTGGAAAACTTTCCCCCTCGGCCTGTCAGTCAGAAATTTCTAGTTTCTCTTTTGGCAGTTCTCCAACGTAGATTTAAGATTTTTCAGAAAAGTTAATTTCTCTGTTCCAGCGAACCGATGGCTCTGAACCGAAGAGGCTGGACCTACTCTGAGAAGTCAGTCTGACTCGGATGCCATGGCTGAGCACTAACGGCACACTTCCCAGAGCAACGGGGCCTTCTTGGTGCCAACAACCTCAGTGCCTTTAGGAAACTCTGTCACTGTAGTAACACAGCCTGCCTCGCTGCTCTCAGGTGACTTCCCACCATCTCAAATGAAGCCAAGCCCAACCGATGTAACATTCCCTTTCTTTTTTAGTTCTCAGATAAAGTCTACTGTCCCACACATCTGCCTTTTCTTGGAGTAAAACTCCCCAAAAGGGTGATCAGTAGCTGCTGTCTCACTTCTCACTTCTCATTTCCTCCTCAACCCACTCTGGTCAGGCTTCGGTCCCACACTCCACTGCTCTCATCAAGCCAGCTGTGGCCTCCTGTCCCCAGAATCACCATTCACTCTCCAGTCCTCATGCTCCTCTCCTTCATGACGCCACACTTTCCCGGCTCTCCCCGACTTCACAGACACCACCTCCTCAGATTCGTTGGCTGGCTCCCACTCTGCTTCCCTTTTCCTCTCCAACTGCTTTCTCATCCTAGCTGGGTCTGTCCCTGTCATCAGTCTGTCCCTGTCATCAGAAGTGGGGCCCTAGATGATAGATCATAAAGGACACTGCTGTTTCCGTCTTGTTCTCCCTTGGATTGCCCGCTCTGGGGGAAGTTAGCTGATCTAACATGAAGATACTCAAGTAGCCCTACAGAGAAGCAGACACGACAAAGACCTGAGTCTCATTGCCAACAGCCACGTGGGGGAACCATCTTGGAAGTGCATTGCCATCCTCAATCAAGCCTTCAGATGACTGCAGTCCCTGCTGATGGCTTGACATACAACCTCCTGAATCATCCTGACCCAGAACCACCTTCCTAAGTTGCTCCCAGGCTCCTGACGCTCAGAAAGTGTGCTAGAGAGTAAATGTTTGTTGCTTTAAGTCACTAAGCACTAAGGTAGGCATGATACATCCATGCCTACCTCTCTGACCTCATCTTCCAGTACTTTCTCACCATGCTCCCACAGCATCTGCCTGCCTACTGTGCCTGAAACAACACCAAAGTTGTTCTTGACCAAGACCCTTGTCCTCACTGGTACCTCTGGTTAGCATCCTGTTGCCTTAGGACTCCTCATGCCTAGCTTCTTCCTGTCATTTAGGCTTAGTCTTCTATGACCACTCTAAGTTAACCACTTCCCCATTGCCATCCTAAAAACTCTCCATCACCTTCCTCTGTTTTATTTTCCTCCTAGCACTCATCACTAATCATAATAATTTTTTCATTGATTTATTTACTCATTGTCTGAGCAGGAAATTGCTCTTATATGTACCATGGCATCCTCTGTGCCTAGAAAAACGCAGGGAACAAAATAGGTGCTCAGTAAACATTTACTAAATGAAACAAAGAAGAAAACTATTTAAATATTAGAACCATAATCCTTAGGAAGGTTTCTGAGGTCAGAGTCTAAATATTTTTTTTTCTACTAGGTATCCTTGGCTGGCCTGTTGACTTAGAATGTCACAATTATGTTGAAGGCATCAAAGGACAAATATTTTCAAACATAGCTGGTGAGTGCAGAGAGGAGGTAAGCAAAGATTTTGAGAGAAAGGGAGGAGGCAAAGTAGATCCATGAAAACATAGATGAAAGTTGTGCCGACTCATGGGTGCCTCGTCCAACCAGCTCTGGTTGGCAAAATGATTCCAATAGATACTTGTTCTTCAAGCAGATTTTGGAAAATTGCCAAGTTACCATGTATAATAGCTCAAATCTTGACCCAGTTCCCCCAATACAGAGAAATTAGTATCTATTTTCATTTCAATTATATCTGTATGATCTCTCCATGGAAATGGTGGGTGGTATAAGGGTCAAACACCAGATGTAAATTATTTTGTAACAAGCATCTTTATCCCTTTATGTCACAGATTACCCAGGAGTGATATTTAAAATACTTGACATCTGTATAGGAAATATAAATTAGTATATGTCAGGATATGTACTGAAAATTAATAATATTGCTTTTTATTTTCTAACTAAACTGTGTATGGCATAAACACAGATAAAGCTACAGTGCAAGTCAGTCAGAAATCATTGTGAGAGTTTCCAGTCATTTGTGATTTGTACTAATTATCTGTGTGTTCTGGGCAGTTTGGGCTGGCAGCGAGTGCAGTCTGCTCTGTCAGGGTGGCCCTTTCCTGCACCCATGACTCTCGGCACATTCCTAGGTCCCTCTACTGCTTTCTGCTCTTGTCCCATTGAGAGTAGGGGAGGTGGAAGCCTTCCATCGTGGCTAGCCCCAAGTGCATCACCATCCCTTGAGGCATCTTAACGCTACTCCCGCTTCGTTGATAGGCATTTCACTACCTCTCCTCAGCCACCCTTTTTGAGATGAGGTGGTATCGTATTCTTCAGGTACTCAGACCACCAGCCATAATGAGGTAAATCTTAGTTCACTTCAAGATCATTATAAAGGGGGTGCTTGGGTGGCTCAGTTGGTTAAACGTCCGCCTTCTGCTCAGGTCATGATCCCAGAGTCCTGGGATTGACCCCACATCAGGCTCCCTGCTCAGCGGGGAGTCTGCTTCTCCCTCTCCATCTGCCCCTTCCCCTGCTTGTTCTCTCTCTCTCAAATAAATAAATAATTTTTTTAAAAGGTTATTAAAAGGGATTATAAAATATGTTATAAATTGGGGAAGGCTAGATGTGACGAGGCTGAGAACTTCTGTTCTGGAGCAAAGGTGTAAAAATATATTGTTGAAAGAATAGATAACAAAGGCCCCTCCTCCTCATAAACACCTTGAGGAGTCCAGAGCTGGACAGAGAACAGGTAAATGCAAAGAGAAATGGGAGCCTCCTGGGAGGACAACTTGGCACATCTTGCTTGGGCTGAATTGACCAGACACTGAGTAGACATAAAGGACACAAGCCATGTGCCCCGTGTATGTGTCTGCCCCACCCTATGCCAGTGTGTGGAAGTTCACACTATGAAAATGGGCAGTCAGGGCTAGGGCCATGGGCTCAGCCCCCTAGATCCTACATTTCTTGGGGTAGCCCAAGTTATAGCCTCAGTAGATAGCTGAAGCTAGACACCACTCATCATCCCGGCCTCTCCTGCAGAGCAACATGCCAGGGGGAAAAGGACTCTATCTCTTCATGTACAGTTTGAGATCCCAGGCCTGGGTGACAGCAGGGAGGGAGACCTCCACTTCCTTCTCTCTGAAGCTACAGAGCAAGAGGATGTTGCTGCCCAGGTGGATGAATGGTAGCCAGGGTTTCAACCAAAGTGTCTCAGATCAGGCAGTGTGTGGGACACAGGAACTCCATGTGGCAGAAGTGGCAGCAAAGAACAGGTACTGCAGCAGAGGACTTCTGGGATTTTTCGTCAGTGTCAAGTCTACCTGACTCCTTGAATGGAGTAAGCCCCTCGGTTGTTGGGTTTACCATTGCAAAAAAGACAGCTGGGGGGAAGAATCTTCTTGCTGTTCCAAGATGGATGCTTGAGTGACTTAAAATGAATACTTAAAAGATGTGATTTTATTATATGCACATCAGGCTGGGAAAGCAGGCTATATGGCTGCACTTCAGCAGCACCCTATTTTCCTTGGAACAAAATCCAAACTGCCCCCTCATGACAGACCATGAAGGACTCACAGATTCAAGCCAAGGTGTCCTGATTGGATTGATGCTCAGCATGATCTTGTGCCCTAGTGTGAGGTTATAGAGTAAATGGTGTCCCCCAGAAAGGACAGGTTGTAGTCTTAACCCTGGGTACCTGTGAATGTGACTTTATCTAGAAATAGGGTCTTTGCAGTTGTAGTCAAGTTAAGATGAGGTCATACTGGGCTAGGGTGGGCCCAGATTTGATTACTGGTGTTCCTAGAAAAAGAGGGAAATTTGGATACACACACACACACATGTGTATGCCATGTGTAAACAGAGGCAGAGACTGGAGTTAGGCATCTACAAGCCGAGAAATGCCAAGCACTGCCAGCAACCATCAGAAGCTAAGACGAGTCAAGGAAGGATCCTTCCCTACTGCCTTCAGAAAAAGCATGGCCCTGCTCATACCTTCATTTCACACAAAGAGACTCCAGAACTGTGAGGGAATATATTTTACGGTTTTTACCCATCAAATTTGTGGTCATTTGTTATAGTAGCCCTAGAACATGATGTACAAGGTATACATGATTTGGGATTAGAATTACCTGGGGTATTTGGTTGTTGTTTTTATCACTACAGTAACCCCCAATGGGCAAAGACTGTTTCTGGCTTATTTATCATTATTAACCCACCTCCCGGAATATGGAACATTCTATATTCCACATAAGAAATATAAGTTCCATAAGTGAACAGGAAAAAAAAAAGATTTCCTGAAGGAAAATGGTTCTGATTCAAAAAAGAAAAAGAGAGAAGGAAGGAAGGAAGGAAAAGAAGGAAGAAAGAAAGAAAGGAAGGAAGGAAGACAGAATCCTTTAGGTTGCAGATCAGAAATATAGCAAAATACAAAAGAAAAAGACTATTTTTGTGTTAGTAAAATGCCACATGAAAATTTCTACTTCACTCTTTTTGACAAGGTACATGATAGCTGTAATGACAATTTTTTAATAGATCAAAGAAAGAATCCATGAAATTTTTCTCCCTTTATTTATTTTTAAGGCCAAGAGACATCCTAGGAGGTGATCATGATTTGATATTTGATCAAAACAAAATAAACTGCTTTGCAACTAAATCTGCATAATTCCTAATGAAATTAGCACTTAAACTTTTCCAAAAGTTTCCTAGCCGCACGATAGCCAGGATCTACATTTGGGTAACAGACTTCATTGCTGGAAAACCTCAGCAGATTTGTTCTGCTTCTGCTGGGCATCCATTCCTGCTTCATTTAATCCTGAAAATCTTTTTGGCTTGTTCTAAACTTTTCTCATCGATGGGAGGTTTCCTTGGACTGCCAGGCTGCAGAAACTTCTTCACGGTGGGGAGATTGCTGATTCTGGTTTTCAGGGCCTGCAATGCACAAGGGCACAGCCTCAGAACGGAGCCAAAGACCAACCCCATCACTAGCACAAGCCAGGGAATCAGAGACCGTCCTGCAAGGACCAACTGAGTCCCCTCCATCAGCACCAGTATGTGGCTGAAAAAGACACCCAGGGAGACATGAGGGTTGGAGGAGAAAAGACAGCTCAATGCCATTTGCCCCAAAAACATCTTTCTTTCAGACTCATTTTGGTTTCAGGTTTTCCCTATCTCCTTCCCTACACATAAATCCTGTAGATTCATCACTCTTGTGCAACCCAGGGAAGAGGAATGTGTCTGTCAGATATCAACACACATAAAGTCTCCAGACAGATGAAAATATAGGAAAAGTGTCCTGGAACAGAAGACAGAAAATATAGAAAGGTAAACCATGAGACTGGTCAAAACCAGTCAGCCCACTGAGAGAGGGACAGGGAGAGAGGGAGACTCTGCCCAGAGAAACACTAGGAGCAGGAGTGGAGGGAAGGAAGCGGGAGGAAGGAGAGCCGCTCAGACAGACACACGAAGGATACACCTGGATAAGGGAAACCCCAGAGAAAACAAGGACAGAAACCATAATGGAACGGGGATGGGGAGGTTGATGCTGAGCCCTGGGTCCTTCTCCTGGTGAAGACAATCTATTCTTCTTGGGGAAGCATCCACCTCAAATGTCCTTGGCATGACAAGATTCTGTGCCTCAACCAGCCCCTAGGACCTAACTCTGGAGGGAGTTGTGGGGCTGAGAAGGAACAATGATGGAACCAGAGTCCAAATGTCAAATCCTGAGGTGGGAGATGTGAGCCTTCCCTCCTGAAAGCTGTGAGAGAGATCACCTTCAGCAGAGGGAAGTTGGCCAGAAGGCTGGGGTCAAGCTCTTCCACAATGTAGAGAAGTTCAACCAGGTGAATGTCAGCCCTGCTCAGCGTGTTGCCAACAAGGTAGTCTTGTCCATGGCTCTTTAACACCTGGAGCGTTTGAGGAATCACATCATGAGCTCAGGCACAGTCAGGCTGGGCCCCTCTGCTCCTCTCTGCTCTCCAGCCAGACCTCCTCACCTCTGCCGCCTCACTGAGAGGGTGTGGGCTTCAGACCCTCTGCATTGCCCCTGACTCACTGAGACACTGGGTCTCTGCTGTTCTTTCCCTCAGCTGAAGTCCTTGCTAATGTCTCCCTAAAACATGCGTTCACTGTATATCTCTTCTGACGTATGCAACTTTTCCTAATAAAATGTTGGGGAAATTCATGAAATTTATTAAAGTATTCCAATAATATGCAAATGATAACATGAAGAGAAAACCCCATGGCACCACCAACTTCAGGAAATTTTGGCAAATACCCTTTCAGCCTATGTACACATAGGGAAACACGGACAATTATTAGGCAAAGAATATAATAAAACTTCATATGCTATATGGTAACCTACAGTTTTCATTTATCTTATCATAGAGCTCTGTGATTTCAAAGTATAGCTATGCTCAAATGGGAAGACTGTTCAGGACTTCATCATCTGAATGTGCCCCAAACTCTCAGCACCACGGGGTCAGGAGAGAGAATATTTCCTGATTACTGTGAATTCTTTCCTCCTTGAAAAGGGCCAACACGCAAGCAATGACTTAACATTTGTCAGTGATTAACAGAATGATCTAATGCCTCATAAAGATGGGTGTGTCCGTGTTAACCCTTTCATTTCTATGTATGGCCCCCTGTATCTCCTACAATCATTTTTTTGGCCCATGGTTTTTATTTAGCACAATTTCAGGTACTTTTGATCCTGAAATGTTCTCCTCTTACCTCCCAGGAGAAACATTAACTAACATACATACTATGTATAGTGATGGAACCTCATTTCCTTGGTTTGCATGACTTTCCTCTCAAGTCTGAGAACCATGTCTTCAACTATGTCAATTGATTTTCCCTTAACATCCCTCCATCTGTCTGTTCCTCTCTGTCCCACTGCCCCCATCTCTGTCCAGATACATCTCATCCATCCATCCCCAAAACACTACCATATTTTCTGAAGGGCAGCTGGCCTCATGTCTCCCTACCCATGTTGCTAGTGTCTCTCCTGACCCATTGCTGTCATTGTGTTCCTCTTGAATCAAAGCCCCTGCATGGTGCTCTGCAAGATCTATTCCAACCTCAGAGCCTTCAACCGCCCAAGCTCTGACTATGACCAGGGAGGTCTGCTGAATAGAGAATTCTAGATTGGGTCCTGGTTAGTTGAAGTCTTGCTGGAAAACTGAAATTTGGGTATAACTGGTACAATTCTCCCTCACCATCAGTTTTTATAAAATGCCTTGTGAGTCAGGGTGCTACTGGGAGTGAAGGTCAATGCCTAAGGAATGCCAGTCAGGCACTATCTTTCCTTGCTTCCAAGTCCAGTGCCCAAAGTGCTCACCAGTCCACTTACTTTCTCAAACACGGGGAGATAACGATCTGTTGTTCTCTCTTTGATCAGGGCAATCTTGGCATCTTTTTGGTCAGGTGGGCATAGAGGCAAAACAATGATCATTTCATTCAAATCTGCCATACCTTCTGTGTACATATCTATCCTGAAAGACAAAGGGACCAAGTTGTCAAATGTCTCCTGCCTTGATTTTATAATTGAAAAACATACAAGAATGGGAATCAGGAGGTGGGAAAGTGGCTCAGCTCCCACTGGATGCATTTTTATTGCCACCCATTCAGCTCAGATTTTTACTTGATTTGAACATTTCATTCTAGAACAAGCCATCAACGTAGATACATGTCTAGCTCTTATGTGCAAAATTTTCATCATACACATGACCAAAGAGGGGGACAGAGAGCATTGGTGACCTGTCCAGAGTTGCAGAGAAATTGGTGCAATCCTGCATGTACCCACCTACAGGGACCGTACCTGGGCCTTGCCATATCTGTTGTGATTTGTTCTCTGCACAAGGTCATGTGACTCATGTGGCTAAGCCCTGCCACCGAAGTGATCTCTAGAGAGAGTCCCTGGCACAGCCATCTCAGTCATGTCCCTCCTGTCTCGTCCTGTTGCACACCCAGGCCCACTGATGTGCCCAATATCAGCAGGCTTTCCAATTATTTTCCACAACCCTGTCCACATACAGTTACTGAACTCTGGCCTTGTTTGCATTTCTTTTATTTTTTTTTTAATTTTTTTTTTTAAGATTTTATTTATTTATTTGAGAGAGAGAGAATGAGAGAGAGCACATGAGAGGGGGGAGGGTCAGAGGGAGAAGCAGGCTCCCCACAGAGCAGGGAGCCTGATGCGGGACTCGATCCAGGGACTCCAGGATCATGACCTGAGCCGAAGGCAGTCGCTTAACCAACTGAGCCACCCAGGCGCCCCCTTGTTTGCATTTCTTAAGTCTTCACCTAAAATAACCCCAAAAAGGGTGGAATTCTTTGTACATTTCAATCAGTACATATTTTAGGAGATTTGGCTTTATTGTTCTAAACTGGGCTTCCTATAAGAGTTTTTTCAAATAAAATCTTTATGTTCACATAATTCACATACCATAATGTATACACTTCTCAAGTGTAACAAGTTTGTGATTCTTATAGTAAAGACAAACAATACTGTACCATCACCACTCTAATTACAGAATATTTTCATATTCCCAAAAGAAATGCTGTATGCTTTTATACTCATTCCAATTTCTTCCCTCCTCCAGCCCCTGGCAATCACTAAGCTACTTTCTGTTTCTCTAGATTTGAGTGTTCTGGATATTTCATACAAATAGAATCATACAATATGTGCCTTTGTGTCTAGTGTATGTAACATGATGTTTGTAAGGTTTATCCATATTGTACCATGCATCACTACTTCATTCCTTTTCATGGCCAAATAATATTCCATTGATGGATAGGCCAATCTTCCAACCACTGATCAGTTGATGCACATTTGTATCATTTCCACTGTTTGAACAGTAAGAACAACACTGCTATAAACGTTTGTGTACAAGTTCTAGTGTGGATGGATTTTCAATTGTCTTATGTGTACACCTAGTGATGGAGTTGCTGGTATATGGTAAATCTATGTTTAACTTTTTGAGTAACTGGTAGCAGAGCCTTCTGAGATTTAAATATCAATCATGTGGTCCTATCACAACAGAGAAGAGAACCCACAGATATGTTTGTGTTGATTAAAATTTGGCTGCTTTAGTCCTGTATCAAAATGCTCAAGATAACCTTGGCATCTTGAGGACCAGGCTCTGCTTACTCTTGTCAAGTGACCAGTCCATATAACAGGCTGGCAAGTGAAGTTCTTGGTCAGCATTCTTGTAATTTATGAACCTTTAGAATCAGCTCCTTTGGATCCTTCTCTTCCCCCATCTTATCTGCTAGATACTCAGACACGTTGTCCTTTGTCTCTAGCTGGTATCCAGCTCCTAAAGGCCTGAGTACCTGGAGTGATGAGCTGACCATCTTTCTGGCTTCATAGGTCATCAACATTAGGGAAACCCTCTCACCATATGTGCTCTATCCATGGACTGCTTCCTTTTCTGTGACCCCACTTGGTGAATCCACTCCAAGTAGAATTCCTCATCCTCACAGATCTCTGTGGTGTCGAACCTCAGTCTATCCCACCAAGTCTTGTGCTGCTGCTGGCCATAATCTCCCTGACACAGTCTTGCTCACCCAAGGAAGAACCCAAATTTTCACATCAATTGTTCATGAAAGAACAGAAAAAATACCGTACAGGGCTCTCTCCTTTATGTCTTTCCCATAGAGGTTGTATTTGGCGGCAATATAGTTGAGAATGGCTCTGGTCTGCACCAGCTTCATTCCATCCATTTCCACCATTGGCACTTGCTGGAACATGAGACATCCATCTTTTGAAAGAAGAAGAGAAGAAGCAGAGTGAAATGTTTTATTGGTTCATACTCTTTTAGCATGAAAAAACAGGTATTGCCATGACCTGAGACATAAAAGGAAACAAAAAATTATTGCCTGGTCACATTTCATCAAAACAGCATTTTGTTTTTAGCTTTCCCCTAACCCTCTTTGTTCTCAGTCTACCTCTTACTTTTCACCTATTATTTCATTTATCTTTTTCCTTCCGATGCAAATACATGGTAGGTTCCTGTAGTTCTTGCAGCTGATTTACTTCCGTGGATGTGTTGGGAAATCTTGAGAGAAGCTGCAACAGAGATGCCAGCACCTGTATTTCAAGTGAGAAGTCCCTGGGAGCTTATGCCGTCAAGGGCAATTCTGAAGGAGATGTCTCTGTAGGCTGTTTTATGTGCTCTTTCAGTTCTACCACTGGATGGTGTGTGCAGGGCAGGCCCTGCTTTCCTGAGTCCACTGATGCTTGTGTTGGACCTTGTTCTTCATCTCCCTCTTCACACTGTTACCTGGCCTTTCAACTAATGCAATACCATCTCATTCTCTGAGTCTATAATATTGCTAGGTATGATCTTGTCAACCCCACCAGAGAAAAGCACTCACAGCAATGGCTGACCTATTTCTACTTTTTCACTCTACTGCATGTGTTTGAGGGTCCTTGGATGGGCAGGCTGTGTGGGATGCTGAGCTGACCCAGCTCACTTGGGGTGCAGAAAAGCTGGAGAGAGCAAAGAGAGGGCATTTGCCGGACAAGTGGCATGATTCCTTTAGTAAATACTCAGAGTTCAAGCCCTTCCTAGCCCTGAATGAGATGGAAGACAGGCCCAAGGAGCCCCACCGCTTACACTGGAGCCACTTTTCTTCCTTTCCGCCACCCCCAACTCCCACCACACTCACAGATAGGTGTTAAAACCTCAGCTTATGACTTCTACCTGATAGCCTCATCCCAGGAATTAGATACTTGGTCTTACCATTCCTTAATTTATCCCAGTCTTCTGGAGTTTCTATAAATTTCTCTTCGAACTGGAAAGCAGAAACTGAATTAGCATACCTACAATATCAATAATGCTTCTTTAAAATCATCTAAGATCAAGGTCCATGTTTCTAATTGTTGCACATGTCATAAATGATATTTTGTAGTTCACTTAAATCCAAATCCAAATAAGGCCTACACACTGTGCTTAGTTTCCTTAAGTTATTTTAATTGTTTATGTTCTTTGATGAGAAGAAATTTTAATAATATATTAGGTCAAATCTGTTCATCTCTCTCTCTTTTTTAAAAGATTTTATTTATTTGAGAGAGAGAGAAAGCATGAGCAAGGGGAGGGGCAGAGGGAGAGGGAGAAGCAGACTCCCCGCTGAGCAGGGAGCCCGACTTGGGACTCCATCCCAGGACCTGAGATCATGACCTGAGCCGAAGGCAGACCCTTAACTGACTGACCCATCCAGGTGCCCCAAATCTGTTCGTCTCTTAATAGCTGACTTTTTTTTCTTTTTCTTTTTTTTTTAGAAAGAGAGTGCAAGCGTGGGGGCGGCAGGCAGAGGGAGAGGGAGAGAGAATCCCAAGCAGACTCCACACCCAGGGCAGAGCCCAGTGTGGGACTTAGTCTCACGACCCTGAGATCATGACCTGAGCTGAAATCAAGAGTCCGAGACTTAACCAACTGAGCCACCCAGGTGCCCCAGCTGACAATTTTTTTAATGCAAAACTCTTGACAGATCATTTAGTAAGAAAATTCTCTTAGCTTATGTGAGAAAAGTACTTTGATAGAGTCAATTTTAGATCCAACTTAAGGTGACAGGACTCAGATCAAACCTCTACTCCTGCTGCAGCCAAGAGCCACCGGATGGACTCCATTCGGCCTCGTCCATTGAAGTAGTGAAGCTTGGGCTTTCCCGCCATGGTCGTCTCCGAATTTCTCTAAACATGATGAAGGAACAAACAAATGAATGGATTAACAAATGAACAATACCACAGAAGCAAAAATGTACTTTTTGATTCATGGTCAGATAGCACCAACTATGTGGAAGGAGCATCTGCCTTCCTCATGGCAGAGTCGGAAGAGTCCCTAGAATGTCTTTCATGGCCCAGATTCTCATCCATCAGTAGCCAACCCTGGGAAATTGTTCCAAACCATGCTCATATCTCCACTGGGTAGAATCTGATTGTCTTGGAAGGCTAATAGGAGAGAGTGTACGGTAAGGATGTAAGTCTGGGCATTAGGGGGAGGGGGAAGGATTAGAGAATTGATATTTATTGAAAAATCTCCTAATGATCGTGACCCAATGCTAGTCCCTTTGGATACATTATACCTTTAATCTTCATAACAGCCCCAAGAACTGGTTGTTATCATACCCATATCAGTTAATGAGAACAAGGCTCAGAGGTGAAAAGACGTGTCTATAGTCATTCTCAAGTTAGTGATGGACATGGAAATCCACACCTAGGATGAAAAAGAGAAGATAGGGCCGGAACCCACACAAGTGCTGGCCCTGGGAGCCTGTGAGGAGCACTGAAACCAGGGGACTCCACTTACAAGAAGGGGAGGAGAGGCAGAGTCAGTCTTCCATTCCTTGGCTGTTATGCTGCTTTTGTTTAAAGCAAAATTAGGGCCGAGACTCACTTACCTATAGCTCAAAAGACCCTAGTTCTTTCCGTAGACACAGGATGCTAATTCCCTTCCTTTTTTTTTGGAATTCTGCATTCTACCTTTACTTGGTGGCATTTTATAATCTGGAAAAGAGGATGTTACTGTATTAACTTTACAGTAAAGGGAACAGAACTAACGTTTCTTCAGTGTGTGTATGGGCGTGTGCATGAGTGCACACTCATTTGATCTGTATAATGGTAAGGGATACTTTGGTTCTGCCTGGTCAGTGAAGCTTGAAAGCCCTTGGTTCATCCCCGCCTGCATGAGAAGTGAACATAGCAGGGAGCCAGACAATGAAACCCAATGGCTCAAACAATGAATGCTCTATCATAGATGTGAATGGAAACACACAGGACTCAAAACCAGGAGTCTCAAAGCCAGGCCTTGAAAAGGAATAGGTGCATATTCTGTGCAAATCCCAGGCTCTGTTTACAGAACATTAAGATTCTCTTGCAAAATTTTGTTTTGGTGGGGGCGCCTGAGTGGCTCAGATGGTTAAGCGTCTGCCTTCGGCTCAGGTCATGATCCCAGGGTCCTGGGATCGAGTCCCACATTGGGCTCCCGGCTCGGCGGGGAGCCTGCTTCTCCCTCTGACCCTCTCCCCTCTCATGCTGTTTCTCTCTTGCTCGCTCTCTAAAAAATAAATTTAAAAAATCTTTAAAAAAAAAATTTTTGTTTTGGAGTTTGGGACAAAAAGATACCTCTCTTTACCCAATGTGATGTGGGAAACAAAGGCAGAAGGAAATATAGATAAAATTAAATGTCCTCGCAGCCCACTGACAAACACTTGAGATAGGCAGAGTTGTAACATTCCTCCAGGAAACTCCCAACTGTCTTAACGATAATGCTTTGCTAGAGGGAAAAACAACCTTAGCTTGACAATAGCAAGGCCTCTGGTACCCAGTGTCTTCTTTAGCATCTGAAGATCCTTCTGGAACATCCCTTATCTTTACTTCCCCCACCCCCAAAGCATATCATCAGTTGCTCCTCACAATCCTGAGGCAGCAGCTGTTCCTGCCCACGGGTCCGGTCCCTGTTCTTTAATTAAAACCACCTTTTTTGCACTGAACAAGTCTCAAGAATTTGTTCTTGGCCATCCGCTCCAGACCCCACCACCAACACTACTCCAAAAAACTACCTCAAATGGATGTATCTCTGAAAAAGTGTGTGTGACTTGAATTTTAGATATCAAAATGTTTTCAATGTCCACATTTTTCGTGTGGCACTCAATAGTTCTAACCTTTAGAAAGTAAAGAACTGTTGGGGCGCCTGGGTGGCTCAGTCAGTTAAGCCTCTGCCTTCGGCTCAGGTCATGATCCCAGGGTCCTCCTCAGTGGGAAGTCCGTTCCTTCCTCCCTCTCTGTCCGCCCCCCTCAAACAAATAAAAAAAAATCTTAAAAAAAAAAAAAAAAGTAAGTAAGTAAAGAACTGTTTGGAAATGTACTTATCAAGTCATTTGTCTTGTAATTGGAGATTTTGTTTATTGTACTTTCTTATCATGGGGAATGGAGGTGCTGTGACTCAGCAGAATGAAAAGGAGAATGCAGCTTGTACTGAGTGTGTTTTGAACTACAGATCACGGAGCTGTGATAAAAGGCCACACGCTGCCTTACCCATTGACTGAGGTCAGGATACAAAAGTAAACGATGTTTACCTTATATAATATTTGATCATAAGGCTCCCCAGGTAAGCAACTTTGCTTCCCTTCTGAACGGGAGGTCTCATCAAGACTAGGGCAAAGGTTGTCACAGAACTTTGCCTGATCAGCGGAAAATGAGAACCGGAGAGACTCAATGATTGGCCTTAGAGCCACACACCTATGTTCCTGATTGGCACTCCGTGTCTGGTGAGCCTGACCATCCCCCCAGGACAACCCCAGGAAACAGCTTCTAATATCCTCTTTTAAAGATGAGCAAATTCAAGTGCAAAGAGACAAAGCCGCTTTCCTCCACTCACAGGTTGTGTGTGTTGGCTTAGTCGGAACTCACCTGATTGCAGGTCCTGGGCTTTTTAAAACCATGTAACACTTTGACAGCTTCTATGCTTCTCTCTGAGACCCTTGTTAATTTGTTCCCATTCAGAACCCATTAGCCAACTCCTGGCTGAAGGAGGCAGAGGGGGAAACATGGAATTCACAAGCTCCTTTTTTGTTAGCTGATTTACAGGGCTTGACAAGAATATTAATACAAGCACACCTTGCTTTGCTTTTACCTTAATAAAAAAGTAGACTCATATTCCTCAAAAGGAGAATATCCTATGATAATTCCAGTAGTAAATGAAAGGAGTTATGGCTCTGGATGTGGTCCTAATCACAGTGTGTGGGTCAGAGAGAGAGAAGGAAGCCTTGGAGACAAATGCGAACCCCTCTGCTTCTGAGTACATAATCTCAGCCAGGTTGTTAAATCTCTGCCTATCAATTTTCTCTTCTAAAAACAGAGATAGTTACATTTACTCTTGAGGGCTGTTGGGAAAGTTAAGTGAGATCATGGACCTAAAACTCATAATAGGGATCAGTAAATGCAAGTCCCCTCCTGCTCCCTGTTTCTGGGCGAAGGTTGGTCTCTGGGCACACTGGGTGGCACACATCTTTCTTCTGTCTGTCTGTCTATCTCATCTCTCTGCCTATTTATCCATCACCTTGTGTGTATCTATCTACCTCTTGACCCACAGAGCTCCAGTAGGAATCAGATGTTACATATATCCAGATGTTGTTTCAGAGTCATACAATCATTTATCTGGCTTGTGTGGAAAGACCAGCGATATTGACTGTGTGCTAACCGGAATTGCAGGACCTTTGACGAAGATTCAGGGAGGTCAGGCACATCATTAAACACAACCTTTTGGGGGCGCCTGGGTGGCTCAGTTGGTTAAGCGACTGCCTTCGGCTCAGGTCATGATCCTGGAGACCCGGGATCGAGTCCCACATCGGGCTCCCTGCTCGGCAGGGAGTCTGCTTCTCCCTCTGACCCTCCTCCCTCTCATTCTCTCTGTCTCAAATAAATAAATAAAAAATCTTAAAAACAAAACAAAACAAAAAACATAGCCTTTTGTAGCCTCAAGACGTCGGCAGATTTCTGGTTCGGCCCCTGCCCCATGCACCCCGCAGCGTCTCTCACCTCTGGCCCACCCCGCCATGCCCCCGGCTCCCTGATCCAGACACTCTGGAGTCTTTCCTGTCCCCAGGCTCCTCCACGTGGGTTCCAGCCCCATGAGTGGGATTGCTGGTCACCGCACCGCAGTGCAGGGTCTCGCTGTCAACACTTGATGAAAATGATCGCTTCTCTCCAACATCCTGTTCCCTACCTGGTAACAGACATTTCACTGAACCTTCTCCAACACTTTGTTTCCGGCTGACGTGTTATGTATTTCCTGCTTTCAAAAAGTTTCCCTCCAGCTTTCTCGACTAGCATCATTGAGCACTCTCCCGTACTAAGAAACCATGGCTGCACAGGAACAAGGTAGGAGCCTGATTTGGTTCCTGCCCGAGAGGGTTTGGAGACAACAGACAGCACACAGAGGGCCCAGTGGCGACTCTAGTTTCGTTGGTTCCAATGAAATCATGATTCATGATTCTCATGGCCAAGCAGGTCACAGCAAGGTGAAGGCTGCCGGGCTGTAAGCCAAGGATGCTGTGCCTTCTGTCCAGGCCGGCTCCTGCCTCCCAGGGCAGCATGACATCCTCACGCTCCGTGCCTCTTCCACCCCCACCTGTCTGCCTCCCTGCCCTTCCAATTAGGGTCACGCCACATCCCTGTCAACCTTGCTCTCTTTAGCATCTTGCAGAATGTTTTTCCTCATTGCCATCTCAATATCTTCTGCCATAGGTACTGTATTTTTCCCCGTGGATTCTGGATTGTTACAGTGATGTCACTGACCCTCTCGTCTCACCTGTACAAAACCTGTCTTTCCCCACGGATATTAACACTTCCAGCAGCACATTGTTGACTCTTCCAGTCTGATTCCAATGACTCGTGCATTCTAGCTAGGTGAATTTCTGTGCCTTTTAAAAATGAATGATATGCTCTGCTGATCACCTAGTTTTCTTATCAAGACTTCCTGAGTTTGGGAATTTGGGAAGTCCTGTAGGCCAATGAGTCTTTTTTTTTTTTTTTTTAAGATTTTATTTATCTATTTGAGACAGAGAGAATGAGAGAGACAGAGAGCACATGAGAGGGGGGAGGGTCAGAGGGAGAAGCAGACTCCCCGCCGAGCAGGGAGCCCGATGCGGGACTCGATCCCGGGTCTCCAGGATCATGACCTGAGCTGAAGGCAGTCGCTTAACCAACTGAGCCACCCAGGCGCCCCTGGCCAGTGAGTCTTAAATGGGAGTGATTTTGCTCGCCTCCACCCTGAAGGCCATCTGGCAATGTCTGGAGGCATTGCTGTTGTCAAAACCAGAAGGGCGGGTGTCACAATGTCAGTTGGGTAGAGATCAGAAAAGCTTCTGATGTGGCATGAGGCCATGCTTCATGTGCCTCTGAATGCTTTTTATCTACTACTAGTCATTCTGCAATTTATCTGCCTATTTTTCATCAACCATGTTATCCTGACAGACACATTTATTGGATATTTAGTTGCAAATATCTTATGATTGATTGTAGTTGGCTGCTGTATCTATGTAGTCTTTCCAGGAGAGAGCGCATGGCCATTGTGGAAAATACACTCATGCTCCTGTTAGCCATTGGGACTTCTCGTTCTGCTCCTCAGGCTGTCCATCACTGGCACTAGGATGGAGCCTTAGCCCCGCACTGCGCTCTTTCTACAAGTACTGAATGAAATGGACAGACACTATGAGAATCTAAACTGTGTCAACAGTATTGATGAAGTGACCATTTCTTATAAAACTTGTAAATAAACTATCACTGTAGATATTTTAAAGGTGTGAAGTTTCCAAATTTGAGGAAATATGTATGTTAAGATTATTGTCAAGTATGTTCTTTAAAATGAATTAAATGTACATTTCTACAATACATATTTTTTAACAACAACAAAAGGACAATTAGCAGGACAGCTCCCCACAGCAGGGAATAAGCCAGCCCAAAGGGTCAATAGTACCAAGGTTGTGAAACCCTGCTCCAGCCCTGCTCTAGGTTGCCATGAGCTGGTTGAACCCTAGAGAGAGAATGGGCCTCGCCAGCTAGCTAATCAGAGCAGAGACTTGGAATCTAGTTCTGCTGATATTTTTTTCTATTATAGTAAGTCTTAATTTTTACAGGCTACATAACATTGCAGTATCATAATTCACAATCGTTGTGGGTTGACTACAAGAGTTCTCATCTGCGTGGCTATGTTCTAAGACCCCCCAGGGGATGCCTGAAACCAGGAGAGTACCAAACCTTATATAGACTATGTTTTTGCCCTATGCATACATACCTATGATGAAGTTTAATTCATAAATTAGGCACAGTAGGAGGTTAACAACAATGACTAGTAATAAAATAGAACAATTACAACAATATGCTGTAATAAAAGTGATGTGCATTGATAACTTATGAATATTTTTCTTTCTGGAATTTTCCATTTAATATTTTCAGACTGTGGTTGGTTACCCTGGGTAACTGAAACTACACATAAGGGAGGGCGCTATACCTACAGAGAAAGTCAGGCTGGCACAAACACGTCTGCTCGCTCTTGCTCTTGTCATATTGTCGGATTGCTGAAATGCTTTCATTCTTTTCCCCCTCATACCATGACTATTTTTCTATCTACGTTCTCATGCCCTGGTTTTCGAATCTCTTCATTTTTACATTTCTGTAAAAATGTATCCAACAGCAATTGAGTAAACAACTCTTGAACTATCCCCTAAACACACCAAGAAGGCACAATGTGAGTATAAAACAGACTTTTCCCTGTGCTAAGGACACATTTTAAAGTAGTTTTCTGGTGACCTAGAGATGAGGATGTGAGGCAACATCAGAAGATGTATGAAAGCAGTACTTACCTTATTAAAGTCACTCTCCCAGGAGGCTCAGCAGCTCCATGCCAACCCCTCATGCGTTTATAAGCTCTTTGACAGTAAGTAACGCCTCCTTTCTGATAAGGGTGGAGTTCAGTGAGGGAAAAGTTACTCCCACAGTGTTTAGGGCCTTGGCTCCCATGCTAGATTAGAAGGAAATGGCGAGTCATCCTCTTATGAAACAACTGGGTAATATGTACCTTTTCAAGGTTGGCAATTAAAAGATTAAACAATTTCAGACTGATTGGACTCTCTCTGCTAGTCAGTGGAGTATGGCTTTTGGAAGAAATTGACTGTGAGGTTTTCATGAACTGGATGCCAGGTCCAAGGTAGATGAGAAACCGCTACATGAGCCTAGCAGGGAGCTGATGTCCGTAAATGGCAAGTAGATCTCTGGAATACTGTTTATATTGGGTTTTAGATAAAATAAGGGCACCCAATTAAATGTGAGTTTCAGACACATAATAAATGATTTTTTTGGTACTGGCACAAAAAATAGACATATAGATCCATGGAACAGAAGAGAGAGCCCAGAAACAAACTCACGTTTATATGGTCAATTAATCCTCGACAAAGGAGGCAAGAATACACAATGGGAAAAACAGACTCTTCAACAAATGGTGTTGGGGAAACTGGACAGCTACAAGCAAAAGAATGAAACCGGACCACTTTCTTATACCACCCACAAAAATAAGCTCAAAATGGATTAAAGATCTAAATGTGAGACGTGAAACTATAAAAATCCTAGAAGAGAGCAGAGGCAGTAATCTCTCTGACATCGGCCATTGCAACATTTTTCTAGATATGTCTCCTGAAGCAAGGGACATAAAAGCAAAAATAAACTGTTGGGACTACATCAAAATAAAAAGATTTGCACAGTACAGAAACAATCAACAAAAAAAAAGGCACCTCCTGAATGGGAGAAGATATTTATAGATGATATATCTGCTAAGGGGTTAATATCCAAAATATATATAGAACTTCTACAACTCAACACCCACAAAACAAATAATCCAATTTAAAAATGGACAGAAGGCACGAACAGACATTGCTCCAAAGAAGACATACAGATAGCCAACAGGCACATGAACAGATGCTCAACACAACTCAGCGTGAGGGAATTGCAAATCAAAACCACAATGAGATATCACCTCACTCCCATCAGAATCACTAAAATCAAAAACACAAGAAACAACAAGTGTTGGTGAAGATGTGAGAAAAAGGAACCCTCGTGCACTGCTGGTAGGAACAGTATGGTGCCACCCCTGTGGAAAACAGTATGGAGGTTCCTCAGAAATTAAAATTACAATTACCATATGATCCAGTAATTCCACTACTGGGTATTTACCCAAAGAACATGAAAACACTAATGCAAAAAATATATACACCCCTATGTTTATTGCAGTATTATTTACAATAGCCAAGGTATAGGAGCCACCCAAGTGTCCATCAATAGATGAATAGGTAAAGAATGGGTTAAACACAGATGAATAAGTGGATAAATACATACCACATATACACAATGGAATATTACTGTTATAAAAAAGAATGAAATCTTGCCATTTGCAACAACACAGAGTGACCTAGAGGGTATAATGCTAAGTGAAATAAGCCAGTCAGAGAAAGACAAATACCATATGATGTCACTCATATGTGGACTATAAGAAACAGAACAAAAAAAAAAAAAAAAGAAAGAGAAACAAACAAAATCAGACTCCTAAACACAGAGAACAAACAGACGGTCACTAGAAGGGAGGTGGGTGGGGGATGGGTGAAATAGGTGATGGGGATTGACAGTATACTTGTAATGAGCACTGAGTAATATATAGAATTGTTAAATCACTATATTGTATACCTGAAACTAATGTAACATGTTAATGTTACTGATACTAGAATTAAAAACAAATTTTTAGTAAAAAAAGATACAAGCTTTTAAAAAATAAATGATTGTTTAGTATTAGTATGTCCTAAATGTTGTTTGAAACATACTTACACTAAAAAGTTATTTATTATTTACCTGAAATTCATATTTAACTGGTGTCCTGTATTTTCTCTGCTAAATCTGGAAACTCAGTTCTTATGCTTTTTCTTCTCTTCCTCACTCCAGTCAGCCTTCCTAGCCTCTGGGCCTTTGCACTTACTATTTGTTCTGTTTAGAATACTCTACCTTGAGCTGCTGTTTGTCCCCTATTATGTCCTTTCTCACGGTATTTTGACATTATATGTTTAATATCAATTTCCCCCATGCTATGAACTCTTGGGAAAAGGATCTTCATCTTGTTTTCAGTCAAGCTCCCATTGCCTGGCACAGCACCTGGCACAGAGAGCTCAATAAATAATATAGTGTTTGAAAATAAATGGAGGGGCACCTGGGTGGCTCAGTCAGTCAAGCGTCTGCCTTCAGCTCAGGTCATGATCCCAGGGTTCTGGGATCAAGTCCCGTGTCCGGCTCCTTGCTCAGCGAGGAGTCTGCTTCTCCCTCTGCCTCTCCCCACCCCCCTCATGCATTCGTTCTCTCTCTCTGTCTCTCTCTAAAATAAATAAATATTTTTTTAAAAAAAGAAAAGAATTAAGTGGAAAATGTTTAGCAAATGCCAAAGTAGAGAAAATAGTATAACAAATCCTGATGTACTGATCCCCCTGCTTCAGCAATTGCCAACAATCCTTTTTCATCAACACCCTTTGGTGGGTGGTACGCAGGCCTCCTAAATGTCCAAATCCCTGGAACCTGGAAATGTGATCTTATTTGGAAAAGAGGTCTTTGCAGAGGTCATGAAATTAAGGAACTTGAGATGAAATCATCCTGGATGACCTGGGTGGATCTCAAATCCAATAATGCATGTCCTTATAACAGAAGAGAAAACACAGACACACAGATGTGAGGTTGTTTGAAGGTAGAGGCAGAGAGGGAGGTGATGTGGCATTGAGCCAAGAGAAGCAAGGATTGTAGAAAGCCACCAGAAGCTGCAAGAGGCAGGGAAGGATTCTCCCCTCGAGCCTCTGGAGGAAGTACAACCCAGCTGGCCTCTTGACTTTGGACTTCTGGCCTCTGAAAGTGTGGATTGTGTTGTTCTAAGCCACCCATTTGTAGTCACTGGTAGAGTAACCATGAGAAACTAGTATGTACTCCCACCTACTGCCCCCAATACCATGGGATTATTGTGAAGCAAATCCTAGACAGCATATCACTCCATCTATCAAAAACTTAGCATGGTAATCTGTAAAAGGTAAACACTTTGGCTAAACAGAACCATACTATTCTCCTATCATGCTCACTTTTTAATTCCTGACTTTTATTAAATTTTCAGCATTCAAATTTCCCCCAATGTCTCATGAAGTTTTCTGTACAGTTGGTTTATTGGCATCAGAATCCAAGCAAGGTCCACAGATCACATTTGAGTGAGATGAATAAATATATTTTGAGACATGGATAAATGAACACAGACGTCAGGCAGGGGAATTGTGAGAAATTCCCAAAGCCCAGACTCACACCCTTGGGCCATCGAGGTGTACTCGGAGCCCTGGGCAATGTTATCACCATTTCCAGACACACCATTCCCAAAACATTTTATTATAGAAAGAAAAATCTTGTTTCATCCCAAAGATGAAACAAGAACATATTTTTATGGCATTACCCAGAGGGGTAGCTATTTTCCTGTGGGTACATGAGAAGGTCAGATATGAATTTCTACACTCAACTCTTTGAAAGGCTAGGTAACAAATGTTATATGACAATTCCTAGAAAGATCAAAGAGACCACATAATCTATGTTTTCCTATGTTAATTTTTAATTCCAAGAGACAGAATAGAGGGACTGAATACTGATTTTATATTTGATCCTAATGAAAAAGAATAAATAATAGTTTAAAAAGTTAAATTGGCTCATAGGAGCATTATTATTTAATTACCACTAAACCTTGGCAACTTTTCCTAGTCTCATGATAGCCAGGATTTACATTTAGGTAACGCACTTCATTGCTGGAAAACCTCAGCAGATTGGTTCTGCATGTGCTGGACATCCATTCCTGCTTCATTTAATCCTGAAAATCTTCTTGGCTTGTTCTAAACTTTTCTCATCGATGGGAGGCTTCCTCGGGCTGCTAGGCTGCAGAAACTTCTTCACGGTGGGGAGATTGCTGATTCTGGTTTTCAGGGCCTGCAATGCACAAGGGCACAGCCTCAGAACGGAGCCAAAGACCAACCCCATCGCTAGCACAAGCCAGGGAATCAGAGACCGTCCTGCAAGGACCAACTGAGTCCCCTCCATCAGCACCAGTGTGTGGCTGAAAAAGACACCCAGGGAGACATGAGGGTTGGAGGAGAAAAGACAGCTCAATGCCATTTGCCCCAAAAACATCTTTCTTTCAGACTCATTTTGGTTTCAGGTTTTCCCTATCTCCTTCCCTACACATAAATCCTGTAGATTCATCACTCTTGTGCAACCCAGGGAAGAGGAATGTGTCTGTCAGATACCAACACACATAAAGTCTCCAGACAGACGAAAATATAGGAAAAGTGTCCTGGAACAGAAGACAGAAAATATAGAAAGGTAAACCATGAGACTGGTCAAAACCAGTCAGCCCACTGAGAGAGGGACAGGGAGAGAGGGAGACTCTGCCCAGAGAAACACTAGGAGCAGGAGTGGAGGGAAGGAAGCGGGAGGAAGGAGAGCCACTCAGGCAGACGCATGAAGGATACACCTGTATAAGGGAAACCCCAGAGAAAACAAGGACAGAAACCATAATGGAACGGGGATGGGGAGGTTGATGCTGAGCCCTGGGTCCTTCTCCTGGTGAAGACAATCTATTCTTCTTGGGGAAGCATCCACCTCAAATGTCCTTGGCATGACAAGATTCTGTGCCTCAACCAGCCCCTAGGACCTAACTCTGGAGGGAGTTGTGGGGCTGAGAAGGAACAATGACGGAACCAGAGTCCAAATGTCAAATCCTGAGGTGGGAGATGTGAGCCTTCCCTCCTGAAAGCTGTGAGAGAGATCACCTTCAGCAGAGGGAAGTAGGCCAGAAGGCTGGGTCAAGCTCTTCCATATAGAAGAGAAGTTCAACCAGGTGAATGTCAGCCCTGCTCAGCGTGTTGCCAACAAGGTAGTCTTGTCCATGGCTCTTTAACATCTGGAGGATTTGAGGAATCACATGATGTGCTCAGGCACAGTCAGGCTGGGCCCCTCTGCTCCTCTCTGCTCTCCAGCCAGACCTCCCCACCTCTGCCGCCTCACTGAGAGGGTGTGGGCTTCAGACCCTCTGCATTGCCCCTGACTCACTGAGACACTGGGTCTCTGCTGTTCTTTCCCTCAGCTGAAGTCCTGGCTAGTGTCTCTCCTGACCCATTGCTGTCATTGTATTCCTCTTGGATCAAAGCCCCTGCATGGTGCTCTGCAAGATCTATTCCAACCTCAGAGCCTTCAACCGCCCAAGCTCTGACTATGACCAGGGAGGTCTGCTGAATAGAGAATTCTAGATTGGGTCCTGGTTAGTTGAAGTCTTGCTGGAAAACTGAAATTTGGGTATAACTGGTACAATTCTCCCTCACCATCAGTTTTTATAAAATGCCTTGCGAGTCAGGGTGCTACTGGGAGTGAAGGTCAATGCCTAAGGAATGCCAGTCAGGCACTATCTTTCCTTGCTTCCAAGTCCAGTGCCCCAAAGCGCTCACCAGTCCACTTACTTTCTCAAACACGGGGAGATAACGATCTGTTGTTCTCTCTTTGATCAGGGCAATCTTGGCATCTTTTTGGTCAGGTGGGCACAGAGGCAAAACAATGATCATTTCATTCAAATCTGCCATACCTTCTGTGTACATATCTATCCTGAAAGACAAAGGGACCAAGTTGTCAAATGTCTCCTGCCTTGATTTTATAGTTGAAAAACATACAAGAATGGGAATCAGGAGGTGGGAAAGTGGCTCAGCTCCCACTGGATGCGTTTTTATTGCCACCCATTCAGCTCAGATTTTTACTTGATTTGAACATTTCATTCTGGAACAAGCCATCAACGTAGATACATGTCTAGCTCTTATGTGCAAAATTTTCATCATACACATGACCAAAGAGGGGGACAGAGAGCATTGGTGACCTGTCCAGAGTCGCAGAGAAATTGGTGCAATCCTGCATGTACCCCCCTACAGGGACCGTACCTGGGCCTTGCCATATCTGTTGTGATTTGTTCTCTGCACAAGGTCATGTGACTCATGTGGCTAAGCCCTGCCACCGAAGTGATCTCTAGAGAGAGTCCCTGGCACAGCCATCTCAGTCATGTCCCTCCTGTCTCGTCCTGTTGCACACCCAGGCCCACTGATGTGCCCAATATCAGCAGGCTTTCCAATTATTTTCCACAACCCTGTCCACATACAGTTGCCCAACTCTGACCTTGTTTGCATTTCTCAAGTCTTCACCTAAAACATCCCCTGAAATGGTGAAATTCTTAATAGTTTCAACCAGTACATGTTATAGGGGATCTCTTTCTTTTGTTTCAAACTGGCATTTCTATTATATATAAGTATAATAGAAATTATAGAAATTTCAATACCAGCTTATTGAAATATATTCACATACCATAACTGTCACCCTTCAAAATATATTTTCAGTAGTTTTTAGGATATTAGGAAACCATCACCACTTTCTAATTCCAGATCATTTTTATCACCCTGAAAACAATTCTGTGCCTTTGACAGCCACTCCCCATCTCCTCGCCCCTCCAGCCCCAGGCAACCACTCAACTACTTTCTGTTTCTATGGATTTGAATGTCTGGACATTTCATATCATTGGAATCATACAATATGTGACCTTTTGTAACTGGTTTCTTTGATTTAATACATTTTCAAAGCTCATCCATGTGGTAGCATGCATCAGTACTTTATCCCTCTTCATATCCCATTGTATGGATAGGCCACCTTCTGCTCATCCATCCATCATTGATGGTCATTTTATTTGCTGCACTTTTGTGACTATTTTTTTAATTAATTTTTTAAAGATTTTATTTATTTTTCAGAGAGAGAGAGAACACAAGCAGGGGGAGCAGCAAGGAGAGGGAGAAGCAGACTCCCCTGAGCAGGGAGCCCAATGTGGGACTAGATCCCAGGACCCTGGCATCATGACTTGAGCCAAAGGCAGACGCTTAACAGACTGAGCCACCCAGGCGTCCCTCGCCTTTGTGACTATTAAGAACAATGCTGCTATAAACTTTTGTGAACAAGTTCTTGTGTGGATTTTTTCATTCTCCTGGGTGTATACATAGCAGTGGATTTACTGACACACAATAACTATGTGTAATTTTTGTGTAACTGCTACAGTTCCCTATAAGATTTAAATTTCAATCATGTGATCCCATCACAACAGACAGGAAATCCCCCAGATATTTCCATATTGACTAAATCTGGCTGCTTTAGTCCTGTATCAAAATGTTCAAGGTAATCCTAGCATTTTGAGGACCAGCCTCTGCTAACCCTTGTCAAGTGGCCAGTTCATGTAACTGGCTGATACGTTAGGTTCTTGGTCATTATTCTTGTAATTTCTGGAACTTGAGAATCCAAAGGATCTTCCTTTGGCTTTCCCAAGCCTTCTTCTCTAGACACTCAGATACTTTGGCCTTGGTTCTAGCTGTTGGGTGTATCCAGCTCCTAAAAGCCTGAGTATCTGGAGTCTTGTTTCCACTATCCTCCTGGCTTCATAGTTCATCAGTTTTGGGAAACTCTGTCAGTGTACTATATCCATAGACTGCACCCCCTTATACAATCATACTCACTTGAATCCACTCCAAGTTTACTATTTCTCTCCCTCATAGGTCTCTGCTGTGCTAGAACCTCTGTTATAACACCAAGACCTACACAGCTGTTGGCCATGAAACCTGTGAGCACAGTCCTGCTCACTCAGGGAAGGAACAAGATTGTTCCTGCTAATTGTTGATGAAAGCACAGAAAAAGTACCACACAGGGCTCTCTCCTTTAGGTCTCTCCCATAGAGGTTGTATTTGGGGGCCATGTAGTTGAGAATGGTTCTGGTCTGCACCAGCGTCATTCCATCGATGTCCACCATTGGTACTTGCTGGGACATCAGACTTCTGTCTCTTGAAAAAAGAAAAGAAGAAGCAGAGTGAAATGTTTTCTGGGTTACACTCTTCTCAGATGGAAAACATGTTTGTTGAGATAAAAAATGAAATTAGAATTACCTGGTAACACTCTAGCAGAATGGCATTTTGTATTTATGTTCCCAGAGTCTTCGTTTTTCCTAGCAATCACTCTTTTACTTTCTAGCCACCATGCCATGTGTCCATCCATGTATGTATCCATGGGTACCTGCTCAAATACCCACCCACGTACATGAGAAGTCCCTTATAATTTTGTGTCAATTTATTTCTTAAATCATGGAGATTTTAGGAAGATGTTGGAAGAGACTACAACAAGGCTACCAACCAGGTGCCATTCCAAATGGGAAGTTCCAAAGGAAGTCTGTAACAGCACTCCGGCTGGTCTGAAGGGTTAACCTATGTCAAGCTAACATGCTTCTGATTTGCTGACGTTAAGTCCCTGGATTCTTAGCAGACAGACCACTGGCCTTGAGGAGGGAAAGACCAGAACTTTCCCGGGATGCAGAGGCCAGTAAGTCTGTTCGAAGTGGCCTCTGCTTTCTGATTAGCCTAGCAATTTTTTTAGCCAAATGTTCTTTTTTTAGGTCACACAAATGATTTTAGTAACCTTCCTTTGTGTATCTGTAGACTGCTCTCCTTTGCAGAAAGAACAGTTACTGTTGCACGTCATGAAACAGGAACCCCACACCCTCGCACAACCCTGAACACTGAAATAACATTTGTATCACGGAGGCTGCTTGTAATCAAGGAATGTTGCAGGCCACTACCCTCCCTTTACCGATTAACTGCCCTAAACTTCTTTAAAAACCCCTTTAGAAGCCTCGGAGTTGGCTTTTGGACAAGAGTCCAGCTACTCCCCAGGTGGCCAGCCTTCTGATTAAAGCTCATATTCCTCTTCAATCAAATCCTATCTCCTGAGTATTGGCCTTTCAAATGACAGGCAGCCGAACTTGGGGCTCGGTAATAAGTCTCATGGTATTCATGGCATTTAAGGCAGGTTTTGAGAGACATTCCTATGTAGGGGTCCCTTTCCCTGCTCTCCAAAGTTTCTACTTATTGCTATGTATATTTCAGAAGCATAAGAACTATTTTGAAGATAACCACAATAATACACCTAAAATTATACTTAAAAATTAACAAAAATTCTCTAATACCATCTAATATTCAAGCAAACATCAAGTTTCCAAATTTCGTAGGTGTCATACGTACTTACAGTTTGTTGACATACAAATCCAAATAAGGTCCACACATTTGATCAGTTGTTGTGTCTTTTGTTTCCCTGAAAATTTGTTTATGTGCTCTCTCATGGACAAGATGACTTGAATTTTCATTCAGTCAAATTGGTCCATTTCTTTCTTTTTTTTAAATTTTACTTATATATTTGTCAGAGAGAGAGAAAGAGAACAAGTAGGGAGAGAGGCAGGCAGAGGGAGAAGCAGGCTTCCCACTGAGCAAGGAGCCCAATGTGGGGCTGGATCCTAGGACCCTGGGATCATGACCTGAGCCAAAGGCAGACGCTTAACCAACTGAACCACGCAGGCATCCCCAGTCCATTTCTTTCTTAATATGTGGATATTTTTACTTAAGGTAAAACTATTCACTTGCCATCTAGTATGGAAATCTCCTAGTTTATGAGAGAAAACTACTTTGATCCAGTCATACTTTTATATTCACCTTAAGATGACCTCACTTAGAACACACCTCTACTCCAGCTGCAGCCAGGAGCCACCCGATGGACTCCATTCTGCCGCATCCACTGAAGTAGTGAAGCTCGGGCTCCCCCGCCATGATGATGTCTCCTGGTTTCCCTAAACCTGGATAGATGGGTGGATGGATAACCATTGAACGAATGAAACCATGGAAGCAAACTGTACTTTATGATGTGCATTCAAACAGAAGAGCGAAGTGTCTGCGTTCTTCACAGGACTGTTGGAGGAGTCCCATGGAGGGCTTCATGGCCCAAACTCTGACCCATCAGTGGCCATTATCATGAAATTGCACCAAACCAGGCTCAGGTTGCTGTTCCTTCTCACAAGGAGGGCATAACTAGGGCTGCCTCGATCCCGCACAGGTTCTGGCCCTGGGAGCCTGTGAGGGGCACTGAGACCAAAGGACCTCACTCACAGGGAGGAGGAAGAGGGAGCAGTCAGTCTCCATCCATTGGCTGTCATGCTCTACTTGCTCAAAAGCATTAACTGGGCCTTTGTCTTCCCCTGACTGTTGCCAAAACCTTCTACATTCTCTCCATAGAAAAGGATACTCAACCCATTTTTTTTCAGTTGAAATTCTATGGTTTTCTACTGCTGGGCAAATTTGATTTTACAATCTAGAAAAAGAGGATGTTAGTGCATTACCTTTAGAGTATATGTAAAGGAACTAATAGTGATCACATAAAAGGCGTTTTTCTCCTTTTTATCCTCATTTCATCTCCATAAAAATTACTTGAGGGGGATTCTGTAATTTTTTTAAAGGTTTTTTATTCACTTATTTGGAAGAGAGAGAGAAAACAAGCAGGGGAGAGGTAGAAAGAGAGAGGGAGAGGGACAAGCAGACTCCCCGCTAAACAGAGGGCCAGACGTGGAGCTCAATCCCAGGACCCTGGGATCATGACCTGAGCCAAAACCAGACGCATAACCGACTGAGCCACCCAGGCGCCCCTACATTCTGTTATTATTCTCCGTTTACATTTGGGGATTTTGATATCTATAGAGGTTAAGTGACTAGCCTAAATTAAGTGGTGAATCTAGCATTCAAACATGCTTTTATTTGACCCCAAAGTCTTAGAGCTTCTCTGTACCAGTATTTTGCCAACTGTAGGCTGTGACCCATTAGCAGGTTGTGAAATCAACACAGCGGATTCTGCTTAGATTTTTCAATTGCAATATAAAAGTAAACATCAGAGTGTATCATATGCATTAAGGGTACGTATTTGGGGGGTAAAGTTTTAATTTTGGTTACATTTATGCTGCACGTGAGTGTCCCTGTGTGACTGGGTGCTCTGAATTGTTATAAAGTGAAATATTTTGACAGGGAGCAGCCAAAGAAGTCTGACAGCCATTACTCTATTCTAAGGCTTCCCTGGACTATTGACATTTGGGGCTGGTAATTCTTTCTTATCGGAGGCAGTCCTGTGCATTGGAGGATATTTACTTAGCACCGTCACTGGCCTCTACCCATGAGATGCCGGACGCATAGTGTCCCTCTTCCATCATGACAACCCAAAATAAAACCAGGGGCAAAATCAGCCCTGGCTGAGAACCATGGCTCCACGCCAAGCTGCTCACAGCTGGGAGGAGCCAGAGAGCTCCTCACACAATTACTGGGAAAATCAGCCATGGTCTTGGGCTTGTCAGTGACGTGAGGACAGAAGCACAAGATTCATTACAAAGCAAGGATTCAGTCCCATTTTTAGTCATCAGAGCTCTGGTCAGGAAATATTTTTAAACATCTTTGCAAGATTTCGTGGTGGTTGAGTTTTTAGCACAAACGTGTTCGTCCTTACGTAACTGTCATATTTTTGAAAAGTGACATGAAATTTGGATTTTTATATGCCAAAATAGTTTAAATGCTCCAGGGGTCCTTTATTTATTTATTTTTCTTCTTGGACACCTGGCTCCTGGTTGACACGTAGCACATTTCCTCTTCTCGAGAAGTTTCCTTCAAACTTCCTCCGCTAACTCACTGAGCGGTTCCATTTATGAAGCCAAAATGGCCGGTCAGGAGCAGGATACAAGTCTGATTTGTTCCCTCCCCTGAAGGGGTTTAAGTCTAGTCAGAAAAATAAGCTGGTAGACAACTGAAGGTCTGAGGCTTTCCTGTATAAGGGAAAGCCTGTTTTATTTATTTCCTGTTTTATTCTCTAAATGCTGGCAATACGTCTAGGGCCCTGCTGACTCTCATTATGTTGCATCCTAATTGATGCCTTCATGTGCCTTCTAAAGACTAATTCTGTGCTCCATTGATGTATCCAGCTCTCCCCTCAAGACTCCCGAGCCATGGAGCCACAAGGCAGCTGAGAAGTCAGCTAGTCCTCCAAGTGTGGAATGCATACGCCGCACCCCAGGGAAAGCGTCTGGTTTGCCAGCTAGCAATGAAGTCTGGACTAGCTCCTAGTTCTGCTGACATTCAGACTAGTTTCTCCCTGTTACTCCTAACTATTGAATTTTCACAGCCTGCGGCGATTACAGCTTCTGTGCCCCTCACTAAAGTGTGAGCTCCCAGAAAGCAGAGAAGTTGTCATAGTCCTTTAACATAGTACATTGCTCAGTATGGCTCAGTAAAGTTCGGCACCCTCCATATAACACAGCATGATTGGATACTCAAGAGCCACATTTTTTTTTTTTTTTTTTTTTTTGGCATTTCTCTCATGGGCCCCCATTTTGCACTATGGGAGTATAGAGTAATTAAATAATAATCTAGGATCGTGGTAACGAAGTGACTGATCCTGATTAGAAAGCCCAACATGGTGCTGTTTAAACAGACTTATCAAAGCAGTGGAACCCTCCCACATGGCAGAAACATAACTATGTGATAAAATTTGGACAGTTCATTGGCAAGGTAGCCCAGGGGAATGTTTAACTAGTCAAACAGAATGAATTCACAAATCCTCTGTTGGACTGGGAACAGGGTAGCTCAAGAGAAGGGCATTATTGCTCTTAACTTTGCCTAGGAGGTAAATCTAGATGCACTCGCCTTACTATCCCAAAGCCCTATATATTTAGATTCACTTGCAGTTTTGAGTCTTTGCTTCATAAAAAACCTTGCCCATCCTTTGGTCCCAAAAACACTGAACAAGGAGGAGGAGGAGAAGGAGGAGGATGGTGTGGAGAAGGAGGCAGAGAGCGAGAAGAAGGAGCTGGAGGAGGAAGTGGAAGAGGAGGGGAAAGAGGGGGAGGAGGAAGAGAGGAACAAGGGAGAAAAGGAGGAGACTGCAAAGAAGGAGCAGAAAATGAAAGAGAAGGAGAAAGAAAAATAGCATGCTACTTAGCACCAAATCATAAAGTAACTCGTATGAACAACCAGCTAATGAATGTGAAATCAGCTGTGGGGTGTAAATTCTGATGCTGATTGGCAGGCATTCATGATCGGTTTCCCAACAGGAAATGTTCGTTCAAGGGGCATGCAACCACTTGGACATATTTTCTTTTCATTGCTTAAGTGGGAGTCCCCAGATGTGGGACCCTGCCAAGTTTGAGTCTAATATAATTGTGTGTTGACTTCTAGATGAATCACACTCATTCATCATTTCTAATAGAGAAAGCAATTTTAGTGTAAGCTCATTCCAATGCTCCTGGCATTGGAATGGTGGTATTTTCAGATTGCCCATAATGATAACACCCTGACCTTTCCCATATTATCAAATCCTCTGTTCTTGCTTTCTAAATTCTTGACTATGATTATTTTTCTTAAAGATATGTCCTTGAGGAGCTAATAAACAATGCTTGAATTGTCTCCTGAGCACACAAAGAAGGCACAATAAAAACATAAAGTACTCAAAATAACACATTTGAAAATATTTTCCTAGTGAAACAGGCATGAGAAAATTAATGAAGGTCGATAAAGTCAGGACCATAACCTGATTAAAGTCCAGGCTGCCCCTCCGCTCACTCCTCAATGCCAATTTCTGATATGTATATTAAATGCTTCAATACTGAGACAAGCCGGTCCCATCCAAAGGGTGTTCCCCAGTAGGGAACAGCCCCTCCCATGGCTCTCCAGGCTCCACAGGGTTCCCCACCAGACCAGGTAAAAAAAAGACAAATCAACAATGTTTCATTTCAAGGTGATCCCTGAATGCACAAGCAAGAGGTTTCAGGCTTATTTTGCTGCCCAGAAGATCAGCGGAGCCCAGCTGCTATGAACACCATGGCCCATGGGTTTCATTACATTGGCTGCAAAGTTTATGGCAGATGGAAAAAGTCCTGTGGGGAAAGGCATGGAAGGGTCTTGTCATGGGAGGGTCTTGTCAGCAAAGAAGATATGATAGAGAGAATAGGGAGATAGCCATCTAAATTGGTCAAAAAGACTATATAGTGAATACTGTTGCAACCCAAATCCTGTACGACCAGAAAATCTAGCTGAGTTGTTCTAGCCCTGGGTGGGAGGACCTCAGCTGCCTTAACTGGATCATTTGCAGACTCTTCTTTTCTTGACTGTACTTTAGTTTTTCTCTTGAGCCCCAGGGCTCTTGCCTGTATTGTTTCTTGTGCTTGGAAACTGTCTCCGCTCCCTACTCTTAGCCAACCTGTGCGTCCTCTAGCCCATCACTATTTTGACATCATGTGTTAATAGCTGCTTTCCCCGTGTTGACTATGGGCTCCGTCAGAGCAGGACTGCAAGTGCCCAGGGCTAACTATAGTACCTGGCCCATGGAAGGGACTTAATAAAATTATTATCTTTTCCTAATGGAAAATTTCTAACATATAATAGACTTCAATGTACCCATCACCTTGCTTCAACAATTGTCAGCAATATTTCAAAGCAAATCCCACACTTCATTTTATTTCATCCATAAATAATTTAATATATATCTTCTAAACTCTTTTTTTTAAAAGATTTATTTATTTGGGGGGGGCAGGGGCAAAGGGACAGGAGGAGAGAATCTCAAGATTCCTTGCTGAGCACAGAGCTGGCTGATGCAGGGTTCAATCCCCTGACCCTGAGATCGTGATCTGAGGCAAAATCAAGAGTCAGACGCTTAAGTGACTGAGCCACTCAGGCGTCCCTCAAAGGGGTCTTTTTAAGAAGCAAATTAATCCTGTCATTTTCTGGCTTAAACCCCTTCAGTAAGCCACCGTTGCCTTCAGGGTGAAGTCCAGACTCTTGCACAGAGTTTACAAAGCCTTCCCGAGTCCCGCACTCTTGTCCAGCCTCATTTCAGTCACTTCCCCCCGCCCACCCCCACCATCTCACCTTTATTTTTATTTTTAAGATTTTTTTTAAAATTTATTTGTCAGTGAGAGAGAGAGAGAGCACAGCAGCGGGGGCGACAGGCAGAGGGAGAAGCAAACTCCCCGCAGAGTAAGGAGCCCAATGTGGGACTCAATTCCAGGACCCTGAGATCATGACCTGAGCCTAAGGCAGACACCCAACCTACTGAGGAACCCAGGCACCACTGCCCCCCTTTAGAACTTCTTTCCCACCTCTCTACCCTCCTGCCTTGACACAGGCCATTTGGTCTTAGAATTCTCTCTTCTATCTGCCTTCCTCCTCCCCCCTCTGGATACCTGCTCCTCACATTTCAGGCCCGCTAAAGTGCCACTGCCTGCTAGAAGCTTCTCCTGACATGGTCCCACAGACCAGGTCTGCTAAGAGCTCGGCTTTACATTCCTGTGGTGGTTACAAGCCCAGCCTTTGGAGCCAGACTACCTCCCTGGGTTCATATCATGGCTCTGGCCCTCGCTATTGTGTAGGTTGGGGTAAATTGCTTCCTTTCTGTGTTTCAGTTTCCCCACCTGTAAAATGGAACCATAATACCTATCTCATGACCCTATTGTGAGGATTAAATGTGGAGTGCATTGGTCAGAGCCTAATAGTAAAAAAGCACTATATATATGTCTTAATCATTATATTTCTGCCCCTGTCCCAGTGTTTCCTGACTGTCAGCCTTTAACCCCATTAGGTGGTAGGTTGTATGTGGAAAATATGAAAGAATATACATTTTGGTGATTAACAATGGTTATCTTTGGGTTGTGAAACTAGGCGTGGTGTGGGTGTGTACATTTTGTCTTTTCATAAGTTTTGCACATTAAGCCTATACTATGTTTGAAATTTAAAGAAAAAGTAATGCAATACTTTAGGAAGTTAAGAAGAATCAGAATACTCAACCATTTCCTCACAATGGTTACAAATATGTGAGGCTATCTATGTACATGGGCAAAGACAGAAAGGAACACAGAAGAAGGAAAATAACATGCATTGGAGTTGCAAAACTGTGGATAAATTAATCTTTTTAAATGTATTGGAATTTAATATAATATCATTTCTTAATAAAATAAATTAATTAAAATCAGGAGAACAGGCATGAAGCAAAAGGGAATTTCCTCTATAAAACAGAAGGAAGGGAGGGAGAGATAAAAGGAAAAAAGAAGAAGCAGGATTCACTTTACCTGTACACAGATTTGCACAGATGGCAAGCATCACCTTATATTGCAGGGTCTAGTGCAATTAGTGCTTAGCTGAACATGCATTAGTGTGGCCCAACCCGGTGTAGGCTTTAACTTTGCTTTGCATTGCCTTGTGTTAGCTTAGGGTCTCCTTGTACCTCATCAGTTACTGTAACTGTACAATGAAGAAGTGAGCCTTTGAGTTCTAGTTTCAAAACACAGTTTAACCACTTACTAACTATGCAAACTTGGGAAGTTGTTTAATATCTCTGAGCCTAATTTTTCATGAGTAAAATGGAGAGAGTAATGCCTACCTTGCTAGGTTTTAGTGAGGTTTAAATGAAGTAATATGTGTAAAATAGTTGGCACTTAACTAAAAATGGTTATCACACACACACACAAACACACACACACATACACACAGTGGAATATTATTTAGCCATAAAAAGTATGAAATCTTGCCATTTGCAACATGGATGGAGCTAGAGACTATAATGTTAAGTGAAATAAGTCAGTTGGAGAAGGACAAATGCCATATGATTTCACTCATATGTGGAATTTAAGAAACAAAACAAACGAGCAAAGGAAAAAGAGATAAAAAAAACCCCCAGACTTTTAACTATAGAGAACAAACTGATGGTTACCAGAGGGGAGGTGGGGGGGGGGATGGTACAAAAAGGGGGTGGAGATTAAAGAGTGCACTTATCATGAAATAAAATAAATATTAAAAAAAAAAACACTAGAGATCATTTGGGATGACAAACAAAAACACCCAGCTGTGGGAGGGTTGTCAATAAAGCTAGAGGTCAATATGCAAACCCTGGCACTGGGCCCTTTCACCAACAGTCTGCTGACAGATGCTGGAGACTCTGGCTCAATAAATATATTAAATCCCAGGTTTTCATTAGAACGTGGTTCTAGAAACTATTTCGAAAGCAGGTTTTTATTCAATCATTAAAAAAAATAAGGAAATCTTGCCATTTACAACAACATGGATGGACTTTGAGGGTATTACGCTAAGTGAAATAAGTCAAACAGAGAACTCAGACATATACTGTCTGATCTCATATGAGGAATCTTAGGGGGAAAGCTCATAGATACAGAGGACAGACTGGTGGTTGCCCGAGGCCGGGCGTGGAGGGCAGGTGAAAGGGATGAAGAGGGTCAAAAAGTATAAACTTCCAGTTACAAAATAAAAAAGTAGTGGGAATGTGATGTACAGCTTGGTGCCTATAGTTCATAAAACTGTACTGTATATTTGAAAGTTGCTAAGAGAGTAGAACTTAAAAATTCTCATGGCAAGAAAAATTTGTAGCTCTTTGTAGCTCTGTGTGGTGATACATGTTAACTAGACTTATTGTGCTGATCATTTTGCAATATATACAAATGTCAAATCATGTTGTATACCTGAAACTAATATAATATTACATGTCAATTATATCACACAAAAAAATTTCTAAAGCAGGTTTTGTAAATCAGAGCTTATTTTCTCCCAAGAATTGTGATATATTTGTAGAGCTTCTTTCTGACCAAGGACTCAGTATAAAATAATGCTTAGATATGGCCAAGAAAATGTCATGAAAACACAGATGAAGCAACTCCAAACCTTCAAAGTAGATTTCAGTATATTTATTGAGCTTTAATTGGTTTAAGATGGAAATCTGCTGTTATCCCTAACTCCTCCTTAAAACATATTTCGACACAATTGATATTTTGCTGGAAGAATCTAAGGAGTTGGTGGCCGACAGGAAGTCATGGGCTTCCCATGTCTCCCTCACTCCCATACCTAATGTCCACCAAGTTTGCTGATTTTCATCCCTGTTTTTGAATCCATCTCCTCCTCTGTCCTTACTTCCCTCTGCCTTACTTTTGGCTCCACCATCGCTCAGCTGGGTCCTTCCAGGAGCCCCTAAACAGATCCCCTGCCCCCTGATTCTTTCAGCTTGAAGTTACCGAAAACTCAAACCACAGCGTGTTAGCAATAGAGAGTATCACTGTCTCAACAAGAAATCTGGAAGCATCTCAAGAGATCATTAACTTGGCAACACAATAAGGTTATCAAGGACTCTGCAAGTATGTTGGCAGCTTCATGATGTCGTGCCCTTGGACACACAATGACTGCCACAGCCCTAGTCTGCTCGGCTCTTCAGCTGACTTCTGCTTTTGGGTCCTTAGTTAAGGTTGCATGGCAGCACATAAACACATGACCATGACTGCCTATAGATTAATCAAAATTCGTTGATGGAACTGAGAAGGGGCCACTTTCCCTAAGCCCATGAGAGGGTGATGACAGAACAAATTGTTGGATGCCAGTGGGATAGGCAACCAAGTGTGCCCGCTATGCCTCACCTTCCTCACCAACCTCCTTCTGCACAAAAGGCATCCCAATAACGCATATCTGATCCACCTGCACTCCAGATTAAGGCCCTTTAGTGGCTCCCCATGATTTAAGTCCCCTACTCTACATTCTGGCAGCATGAATACAAACTAAGAAGTATTTTTACACATACCAATCAATCTGCTCCATGCTTGTCCTCTCCCTCCTTTATTCTCATGCTAATACTGAGCCTCCATGACTCACCTGGAGGAGATAGTCTCCCCTTTCTTTTTTTTTTAAAGATTTTATTTATTCATTTGACAGAGAGAGACAGTGAGAGCGGGAACACAAGCAGGGGGAGTGGGAGAGGGAGAAGCAGACTTCCCGCAGAGCAGGGAGCCCGATGTGGGGCTCGATCCCAGGACCCTGGGATCATGACCTGAGCCGAAGGCAGATGCTTAACAACTGAGCCACCCAGGCGCCCCTCTTTTTTTCTTTTAAGATTTTATTTATTTGAGAGAGAAAGAGAGAGAGAGGGAGGAAGCATAAGCAGGTGGAGGGGCAGAGGGAGAGGGAGAAACAGGCTTCCCACTAAGCAGGGAGCCTGATGAAGGGCTTGATCTCAGGACCCTGAGATCATGACCTGAGCCGAAGGCAGATGCTCAACCTACTGAGCCACCCAGGCGCCCAATAGTCTCCCTTTCATCTAATGTAAGATAGGGCTAAATAACCCTTATTAAAGTCCCATTCTGAGCTATATCTACTTAGTACAGAAACCACCACAGTGGTTGTTCAGGGCTGAGTTCCCTTCTGGTTAGTCCCTGGCCTTCCTAAAACCTACTGTTAAATATGTTTTACATCATCCTACTTTTGTAACACTCTTGCAACCTATCTTAGTAGTTACCTCTTAATGTAATGATTCTTTATCAAATATAAGCTCATTGAGATAATTATCTTATTCATCTTTGTAGCCCCCATACCTTCCATGATGTGGCATAAAGTGAACTATCAATTACTTAAAGCATTGTTATTGTTGAACCAGTTGCATACAAGCTGATAAAGGAGAGGAAGGAGTCAAAGATAATGGTGATAAGTGAAATAATTTTGCCAGGAAGAAAGTTGAGCAGGAGAGCCAATTGGGGGTGGGGAGGAGAGGCAAAGGTGTTGTGGGGTTAAGTTTTGGCCATGTGGAGTTTTAGGCAATGGCAGGACCGCCCCGGTAAGATGAAAGACGAGTCTATCTCTGGGGCCAGGAGAAGTTACAACGGTGGTATAGTGATCAGTGCAGAGGAGATCATGTAAAGCACCAGAAAAGACCTATTCATCTCCAGTTGAAAACCTGTATATATGGGCCTAAGAGGGCTGGAGGTTTTAGCTTAGGTGCCACAACTTCCTGATTCCGCTCCTGGCAACTCCCATAGGAACCTGTTCTATTGCCATTGTCATTCTTAGCACATATTATTATTATTTTATTATTATTAATGATTTGACTATCTTCCCTGTTAGTCTATAAGCACCATTATGTCAGGGACTGTGTCTACTTTGGTCTCCATGGTCTGTCCAGCCCAGCATCCAGCACAGCAGACAGCACTTAAGAACTATTTCTTAATTGAATGACTGAATAAATGAATGAATGTTGACAATATTTATACTAGCTAAGACTTACTAAGTGACTCATTGTGTCGCAGCTCCCATGCTAATTGCTTTTTCATGAGTCCTCTTTTGTAACCCTTACAACCCTCCTTTGATCTGGCACCATTATCCTCCTCCTACAGATAGGAATCTGGGGCTTAAGGAGTTTAAACAGTTGGTCCAAGGAGTGTGTGCTGTCTTGAACACATTATTTTACCTCCTGGTCTTAGTAAAAAGAAGGCGAAAGATAGGTTCTCAATCGTCATCCATGGGCTTATATCTGTCCCAGTCTTTTATTTGACTTGCCCAATATTTTTAAAACATTGAAGCCAACAGTGGAAATGGGGAGATTTCACATACACACCCGGAAATCAAGCTTTTGTAAAATTTCAGAAAAATGAAGGACTTTGTGCAAATTCAGACAGGTCAGCCATGGGCCGGAGCTGAGTCATAGCCGCCAGTCTGGTGAGGCCACGGCATGCCCCCCTCCTGGCACTCACACACACCCTCCACAGAAGGGCCCACTTCATTCATTGGCATCCATGTTCCCTGCAGGCATTCGAGTTTGCTATCCCTGATCTTCCAGCGAGTCCTTATAATAAGTTCTTTTATTATCATTCAATTTCCTCCTTTTTTTCCTTAAAAGCAGAGTAATCAATCTTTTTTTTTTTTTTTGGTCTCTTCTTAGTTGTTGTTCTTATTAAAGCCCCACCTATTACTCTGCACTGTCATTTTCCAATGAATTAGAGCCCTCAAGTAGGAAGCTGGATTCCGAAGTCCCCTCTTGAAGACATCTACCTCAGGACTCTGTAGTCACACCTCACGTCTCACCAACTGCAAAGTCGGTTCTTACCTGCACCACGACAACAGGGGGGCAACCAAGCTCCTGCCTGAGGAGCTCTCTTCCCCGCGAGCCCACACCCTGAGGAGCCCTCCAGAGTCGTGCTTGCTCCAGCTGTGGAGTAGAAGACAATCACCTGGAGAGCGTGAGAAAGCACAGGTCGTGGGCCTCCTTGAGGAAACATTCTGATTGAGTTGGTTCAGGTGAGCCCAAGGAATTTGTACTTCTACCCAGCAATTCCACCTCTGGGTGTAAACTCAAAAGAATTGAAAGCAGGGTCTTGAAGACATACTTGCACACCCAAGTTCATATAGGAGCATGATTCACAAAACCAAAAGGTGGAAGCACCCAAGGTTCCTCAAGAGATGAATGGACAAACAAAGCTCCCTGATGCTGATGCTGCTGACTTATGAACCATACATTTAGAGGACACCACCAACCATAAAAACATTGACATTGAAACCAAATTAGCTCTTAGGGATACCACCTTCCCTCTTTATGACTGGGCGACTTGGTGCTTGTTCTCCAGAGAGCAGATCTCTTAACCTCCCTGGGTCTTTGTTTTCATGTCCAGAAGATGAGAGTTTAGGTGAGAGCCTGGCCCAGGTGACCCCTGGTTCCTTCGGGCTGGGTGAGTACATGCTTTGAATCTGAACATGCTTCCAGGAGAGAGCTCCAGCCAGTGGATGGAAAGACTGTGCAGTGTACATAGTGTGGGTTTAGGACAGTCCAGAATTTCCTAGTCTATGGGGAGGAAACAAATTCTTTAGGAAAATTAGGTTCATTCAGGATGGTTCTAAAGGTTTTGGATCAATGTTTAGTATGCCTGGAATCTGACAAGTGGTTATTGGAATCTCTGATTTCAATGTTTGGTAGTTTCCAGAAATGTAGGAGTCTAGTACAGAAGAAAAGCTACGAAACAACCATGGAGGCCATCAAATGACCGATAAAGAGACTTTCCCCTGACATTTTTAGGGACACATGCTAAGGCAAAAGCAAACAATGGCCTGTTTTGATCATGTCTGCTTGTTCTACTTAAAATCCAGCTTATTTTCTCATATTACAACAGGAACAACAAATTCCAAGTTCATTTCAATGAAGAGAGTGGTTTTTTTTTTAAGGTTTACTTATTTATTTTAGAGAGAGAGTGCATGTGTGCATGGGGGGAGAGGGGAGAGAATCTTCAAGCCGACTCTGTGCTGAGCACAGAGCTCCACACAGAGCTCAATCCCAGGACCCTGAGATCATGACCTGAGCTGAAATCAAGAGTCAGCTGCTTAACCAGCTGAGCCACCCAGGCGCCCCAGTGAAGGTAGTGTTTATTTTAATATATCCTCCTTCCGCTACAAGGTTCTACGTTGAAAACCAACCATTTGAAAAAAAAAAAGAAGAAGAAGAAGGTAGCGGGAGGGGAAGAATGAAGTGGGGGAAATCGGAGGGGTGGACGAACCATGAGAGACGATGGACTCTGAAAAACAAACAGGGTTCTAGAGGGGAGGGGGGTGGGAGGATGGGTTAGCCTGGTGGTGGGTATTGAGGAGGGCACATTCTGCAAGGAGCACTGGGTGTTATGCACAAACAATGAATCATGGAACACTTCATCTAAAACTAATGATGTAATGTATGGGGATTAACATAAGAATTAAAAAAAAATTTAAAAAAAAATTTAAAAAAAGAAAACCAACCATTTGAAACTCATCAACAATCAAGTTGGTGCTTCTGTTAAAGCCAATCCCCAGATGACTTTAGATTGAGATTAACTGTCAGATGTCTCCACACCAGGTCTGCAGCACGGTGGAGAGGAGCTCTGCCCCTCCCTCGAACATGCTTGGAACTATCCAGAGGGCAAAAGGGGCCTGCTGGGACGGAAGTCATTGGTCATGACGAGCAATGCAAACTAATGGGTACAAATATCTATGTTGACAAAAATAGAGCCAGCTAAGAAACCAAAACCAAAATCTTAACTGAGGAAAAGCAAGCAGATGTCATTCTTATTTTTTTATTTTTACTTTAATTCCATTATAGCTAACATACAGTGTTATATTAGTTTCAGATGTATGCTATAGCAATTCAACACTTCCATACATCACCTGGTGCTCATGGCAGATGGACCTTTTAAATCCCAGCTCCTCTTTCTTATTATTGTGAGATATTGTTTCCTTAACTGCAAAGAGACCCCCCACACTGCCCATGCAACATTAACGGCTGGGGCTGGAGCTTGCTGCTGATTTGACGTTGAAATCCAAGTAAACTTTAGATGCGACACACTTCATAAAGCCGGTACTTCTTGGGGTGCCTGGGTGGCTCAGTTGGTTGAGCGACTGCCTTCGGCTCAGGTCATGATCCTGGAGTCCCGGGATCGAGTCCCACATCGGGCTCCCTGCTCAGTGGGGAGTCTGCCTCTCCCCCTCTCATGCTCTCTCTCTATCACTCTCTCTCTCAATAAATAAATAAAAATCTTAAAAAAAAAAAAACCTGGTACTTCTTTAACTTTTTGATTATTCAGCTATCATCAAATATACACACAGCTTGTATAATAGACCTAGTAAAACTAATGATTACGTGGATACATCAGTTTCAGGTTTGTTTCTCCCCATTTGGAAAAGAAAAAGTTACAGAAGAATTCAACTTCCCCTCTCAAAGCTACCACCAGGCAAAGACCCGTTGAATAGAAGGTTCCTTCTTACCTCTGCTGACCTCTAGTGGTGTCAGCAGGAGCGCTTAAAGGAGCCAACAGAAGGGGAAATGCAAGGGGGGAGAAAAGTACATGGTGTTTGTGGAACGCATGGAATGTCTAATAGCCCAAACATGTTTTCCTTAGACATGCAGTGGAAACCACCCAAATGAAAACTCATCCACTGGTGATTGTTAAACATGTTTCCTTCCAAACAAAAAAAGTTGCTACAGGTACAACATAACCACCATATAATTACCACATTTTGCTTGGAAGCACCTTGAGGCAAGGATCTCATGCTAAATTTGCAACCCAGGAATTGCTCCAGTCAGAGCTGAATTCATGGCAGACCAGTGACGGACGTCATGGGAGGATGGCACCTGTCTGCGTCGTCGTGCTGTTCACATCCAGTTCTCTGGAGTTGATACCGGACAAGGGTACAGACTCAAGGACAACTGGGCCTCGCCTGCCTGAGTTTGGATGAGAGCCTGCCAGGGACCTGGTTATCAAGAGATAACTAAAGGCAGCCAAGGACGTTGGATAAGCAGATGTGTTCTGTCCTGGGCACTCTCTGGCAAGGAGACAGGCTCGGAGAGACAAAAGTTGCTGAGTCAAGGATGCCAAAGTCTGTGCCTTGATGCCAAGTCTGTGCTATTTTTACCACCTGCCTCTCACCCACCATGGGAGGAAGAAATCATACCATGATCTGGGGCTTGAAACATGAACCAAAGCTGCCACCACTGGAAGCAAGTAAGGGTCTGAAACCTGAAGCAGGCAGAGGTGAAGGTGGGAGGGGGTCAGGGCAACCCAGGACTTTGACACCTGAGTAGGGCTGCCAGTAAAATCCAGGACATATGCAACATTTGGGACATACTGGTACCAAAAAACTCTCCATTGCTTCTCTGAAACGCAAATGTAACTGGGCGTCTTGTATTTTTACTTGCTAAATTAGCAACCCTACGTCTGAATGCCTTTTGTATCTGGTTTGTTTGAATTGGAGGCAAGGGCCTTGAAGTTGTTCTTATTAAGTAAATGTCTGATGGCTCCTGTGGTGTAGACAACAAGTGGGGGATGAAAGGCAATAGAACATTCTCACACCTGGGGAGGATAGCATTCTTCGTGGGGAGTCAAGAGTGTGTTTGTTTGGAAAGAAGTAATAATACAAGGCCACGTCAAAAACTTCGGTGGGCACCCAGATCACCTGGGATCTGGTTAAAATGCAGAATCTCATTCAGTGGGTCTGGGGGAGGGCCTGAGACTTTGCATTTCTAACACGCTTCCAGGTGCTGTCCATACTGCTGGTCTGGGGCCACACTCTGAGTAGTATGTAAACCATGTAAGCTGAATGGGTAGTTCAGACACAAGTGCCCTCTACAGATGGAGCCTTCCACCCTGGGATGGGGGACAGAGGCACCGGGGGACAGCCGCTGAGGTGCCAGGATTCTGTGCTTCAGAAAACCACAGTCTTGGGCATGGCTGTTATTTTTCTGCTGCTGTCCCAGTCCAAATGTGGGTCTTGATTGTTTACTTTTAGCAAGAGACATACAAACACTATTGGTCTGGGGGTGCTATCTCTTTCCTGCCAGTGGCCAGATTTCTGCATTTCTACAGCAGTTGGGCTGGCCATGGGAGCATTTACTACCTGCAGACATTTGCGTTCAAAGATGAGGATGATCTCATCTCATCTTTCCATCTCCAGATCAAAGGAACGCCTTCCCCACAATCTCACTTTTCAGAGCTTGATTGTTTTTGAATTACAGGGGGCAGGATCGAATTGTGGGGCCAGACCCAGAGAGGCTCGTAAGAAGCCGGCTGCACCGGGCCTGAGCCAGCCTTGGGGAGCAGAGAGGTTTCCCTGCCCCAGATCAGCAATGTGGATGCTACAGAATGAAACTGTTCTAGATATCAAGGCCTGGCACCTCATATTTGGCAAACTTGAAGGCAGATAGTGGCTTCAGGGTCATCAGCAAAAATCTCTACTTCTCTTCTCTAGGGTTGGAAAGAAAGAGGACAACTGCAATGTATCTAGGGTCTGCTATGTGCCAGGCATTGTGCCTAAATCCGTCATTGGATTCACACACACACACACACACAGACACACACACACACATCCATGTTGAAGAGGAAGAAAGCAGCTGGTTTTTAATTTTTGTTCAATGCAATTGTGAGAATAAATGTCTATCTTTAGAGTACTGATAGACACACACACTTCAAATCTTTTTGCTTTTGTTGATACGGATGCCCTGATTAAACAGAAAATTTGATTTTGGAAATTGTTCAGATGGGGTATAATCTTACCCAAGAAAAAGCCTTTGTAATTCCGTTCCCTAGAGGAGATTGGGACTGCCCCGCCCGTTCAGTGGACGTGTCTCTGGAGGTATCATCTGATTCAATTAACTCTGGCATCTCTTCTGATCCCAAGATTCCTTTGTCTGCTTGTTTTGCACTTGACCGGATGCTTTATCACTACATAAAGCTATTCTCTTTGATGCCTTCTGGGAATAATAAAGGCAACTAAGTTATAGCTTTTCATTCGGCCACAAAGTCCGGAAAGGAAAAATAACCAAATTAAGTGGATTATTGAACTCTTTTGCAAATGTCAAGGGACAACAGAGGCCTTCAGACTACTGGGAAATACTGGTTCCTTGCAGGTACGCACTCCAGCCCTGTGAAGAGGTGATCCAGCTTAAAGTAGACCTTGAGACTTCTCCACACCCTCCTCTCCCCTGTATTGGTGTCATTGGTCTGCGCAGTCTAATAACATTGCAGGCCCTTCCCGCCCCTGACCCTCCTCCGGAGCGAGATTCACAACAGGCACTCCTGGGCCAGGCAGAGGAAACTCCGTTCAATCACTTAACTTACTCCATTAACTTCTCAGAGACCTACCTCACAGTCATAGGTAAAACCTGCCTAGCACAAAGCTAGACACAAGGAAGGCACTCAAAGACAGTAGCAAGAGGCTATGCAAAGAGAATTCAAAAGCACCGAGGAGTGCTAATAGAAAGTGGGGATGAGAGAGGTAAGTCAGTTGCCTCTGGGAATGGTTGCTATCTCACATGGTTAGAAATCTAGCCAGGAAGCCAACCTCAGTCTGCCAGGCAGGTCTTGGGGGATGCCGCCAGGGAGAATGGGGCCACATAGACTTACCAACCAGGATGCCCATAGTGATCTACCACCACTACCTCTTATGAGAGGCTCATAAGAAGCCGGCTGCACCGGAAAGCAAAAGAGAATTGCCTCTCTGGCCCCTTCTGGGGCCACTGGCGTGGTGGACCTGGTTTGTTAGAATGGTCTTACCTGGAGCCTGGGCTGAGCAAGGATGTCTCCACAGGACTGGACTTCTTAATGCTATCAGAGGCCATGCCGGGAAACAAGATGGAATAATCTCTCCCCAACAAGTGTCTGGATCTTTTTAAAGCCTTGTATTTTACAGTTATTTGCTCTTAACTCTGGAAAAGGAAGGCACCTTGGGCCTGGCATGAGTAGCCCTGGCTTTTCCCCCTCGTCCTGGTTCTATCTCTGGGAATCTTCGTCCTCCGGGTTCTCAGGGCCTCGAGTTCCTCTGTACCATCTCAAATGATGGTATGGCTCTTGGAACATTATTGAAAGGATTAAATATTATAATGGGTGTACAGCACCTGGAAGAGAGCCTGGTCCATAGAAAATTTCCAATAAACATTACTTTTCACTCACGACGTATGTCTGAAGCAATCTCTATGTTGTATAGTTTCAGCATGAAGAACCTTTGGTCCCTGATATATCCATACCTATCTTCTGATATCTGAGATTCCTCTTAGAAGGGACAAAGGTTTTTACAATTAAATATGAGGTAGAACGTACAAATTGTGCAGAGAGGTTACATAAATCTGAGAACTAACTGTGGAGGGGAAGAGTGTTGTGAACAGAGAAGCCAGAAGTCTGTGTGTCAGCTCTGCAGGTCTTAAGATACAATAGAGTAAGTGCCTTCAGAGGTAACACAACAGGAGAAAACTTCCTTTCATAAAAAATACAGGAGACAGCTTTAAGAAGAAGGAAATTCTGACACATGCTACAACATGGGTGAGCCTTGAAACCAAACACAAAAGGACAAATATTGTATGAGTTCACTTATATGAGGTACCTAGAGTGAGAAAATTCATGGAGACAGAAAATAGAACAGTATTTACTAGGGGCTGGGGGAGAATAGGAAGTTATTATTTATTGGGTATACAGTTTTAGTTTGGGATGATGAAAAATTTCTACAGATGGAGAATGGCGGTGGTCACATGACAATGTAAACACACCTGAAATGTACACTTAAAAATGGTTAAAATGGTAAATTTTACATTATGCATATTTTACCACGATAAAACACAAAGAGGGGGGGCACCTGGGGGGCGCAGTTGGTTAAGCGTTGGACTCTTGATTTTGGCTCCGGTCATGATCTCAGGGTTGTGAGATTGAGTCCCACGCTGGGCTCCACGCTCAGCACAGAGTCTGCTGGAGATTCTCTCTCTCCCTCTCCCCACAGTCATGCTTGCACTCTTTCTCTCTCAAATAAATAAATAAATCTTTAAAAAAATAAGAAATAAAACACACAGAGGAGACACATATACAAACCAGAGACACCTGTTACTTTGCAAGAAGAAAATAATTGCCTGGAGCATCAGAATGTTCCTGGTAGCTGGCCAACACACCCACAATCCTGGACATAAAAAAAAAAAAAAGTCTGGGGGCGCCTGGGTGGCTCAGTCGTTAAGCGTCTGCCTTCAGCTCAGGTCATGATCTCAGGGCCCTGGGATCAAGCCCCTCATTGGGCTCTCTGCTCAGTGGGGAGCCTGCTTCTCCCTCTCCCACTCCGCCTGCTTGTGTTCCCTCTCTCACTGTCTCTCTCTGTCAAATAAATAAATAAAATCTTTAAAAAAAAAAAAGTCTGTACGAGAAGCCGTGATGAACGCAGAATCCAAGGTAAGGAAGTGGGGTGATGTTAAGAGCTGGCTCGACTCATGAAGTTATAAACTCAGGGTCCACCATCAGCACTTCCCAGGGCAATTTCACAAACTAGTAGAGAGAAGAAATGGTCATATTTGGGGGTGCCTGGGTGGCTCAGTTGGTTAAGCAACTACCTTCGGCTCAGGTCATGATCCTGGAGTCCCTGGATCGAGTCCCGCATCGGGCTCCCCGCTCGGCAAGGAGTCTGCTTCTCCCTCTGACCCTCCTCCCTCTCATGCTCTCTGTCTCTCATTCTCTCTGTCTCAAATAAATAAATAAAATCTTAAAAAAAAAAAAAGAAAAGAAATGGTCATATTTGTAAGCCCTGGAGGTAAATCACGACACTGCTCTAACTGCCTCAAGGGGTTGGCTGAATAATTCCTGGCTTCTGCAACCCATCCAGGACACACAGATTGGGAAGCTCTGTGTCAGGGGGCCCAGAATACTCATGTTCAAGTGCTGAACAGTCTCCAAATTCCCGTCCTTTGCACCCTGTCTTATAAAACTGCTAAGTGAATTCTAACTCCCTTTTGCATTAAATCCTATTTTCTTGAGGTTAGACCTCAACATCCTTAACAGACTTAGGAGCTTCTGAGATTTCCTCACAGAACCTTGACATTCTTTCTTTGCTTAGTGGAGTCTGTAATACCTTATTTCATTCACTGTTGAGAGAAGGAGCTACCAGCTCAGGTAGGACACCCTCTCACCTACGAGGGCAAGTCTTACTGGACCTTTCCGCAGGAAGCAAAAGCCGTAGGAAGATGACCCAGGGTTATTACCTTGGCATTGTGGGTTCATGCCAGTTTTATCTTGGAGAAGTGAATGGTCTGTGACAGAAAGCAGATCAGAGATGGCCTGGGGCTGGGGGTGGGAGCAGCCTTTGACTGGGACAAAGAAGCTTTTGTGGAATGGGAGCATTCTAAAACTAAAAAAGAATTTATAATTCTATTTTCTAATTTAACCAACTGAACCATCTGGTTAAGCATCCGACTCTGGATTTCCACTCAGGTCATGATCTCAGGGTTGTGGGATCGAGCCCAGCAACAGGCTCCACACACAGTGGGGAGTCTGCTGGTCCCTCTCCCTCTACCACCCGCCCCACCTCTCCCTCTCTCTTGCTCTCTCTCTCTCAAATAAATATATCTTTAAACAAAAAAAAAAAAAAGAAATGTGACATTTGTAAGAACAGAAACAGAAAACATTGAGCTGCAAATGTAAGATTTGCCCCCTTTACTGAGTGTTTGCTTTACTTAGTTAAAAAGCTTTATCAAAAAAAAAAAGGCATAAAGTTCCGATAGTATTACAATCTGAAAGAAAGAAGTCTTAGTCTTGCAAGGTTTGGGGGAGGATACAATAGATATTGGATGGAAAGGGCCATGGGAAAAAAATAAAAACCAAAAAGTACAATATGCTTGCTGCAGAGGGCAGGGCATGGAAATACGCAATCCAAATCTGCCTATTCTTAAGCAACCAGGAAAGACTATCTCCCAGCTATCTTCAGTCTCGCAAACTGAACACCAGGCTACTGCCAAATCTATATAAAAGACCATGGATCCTGACTGCTGGGTCTGGGTTCAGTTCAGCCACTCATTAGCTTAGACCAATTTGCCTCCCCTCCGTGGGTCTAGTTTTTCCCATCCCTAAAGCCAGAATATAATTCCTGCTGGCAGCACACAGGATGGGAGCTTGGTGTATGGGGTAACAGACTTGCCGAGCCTCACTTTCCCTATCTGTAAACTGGGGAGATAGTAAACCTTTGTGGCCAGCATGTCTCCCCTCTCCTCCTGGCGATGCCAGCCCACTCCTTTGAGGAACCTCAACTCCCAGTGGCTGCAGCGTTACCTCAGTGTTAGCCCCTGGGTCACCTGGGATGAGGGTGAGCCAACCACAGAACCTTGGAAGAACCTGAGGCCAACACAGAATGAAATCTGGGCAATCCTGATGGGTCGGAAAGGTCTCTGGATTCATGCTTGTTCTTTCAAACGTATGAGCTAATAAACCTCCTTCTTTGCTTAAAAGCAACAACCAACACCGTGCCCCAAATCAAAAATCAAAAACAAAACCAAATCCTTTTCTCCCAATTTTGCTCAAGGCTGGCAATCCGGCGGCGGGGGTGGGGGGGGGGGGGGGGGGGGCGGGTCGCGGGGCTTTGTCTTTTGTCTTGAGTTTTTCACTCTAGCCCTGTGCAGAGAAACTCACGCAGCAATCCCACATTTTAAAATCCAAGCTGGAGTCCAAAAGGAGGATTAATTATCAACACCAAGTTAGGAAAGGTCATCATGGGGCCACTGCACAGGTTTTAATTCTTTGTATGCTGAGGTTTCAACAAACAAAAGAAATGGGCTTTAACTGAAATGGGAGATTCATAGTTGCCAAGAAAAGACATTCTCACCTTCTAGAGTGCTAAACTCTTGAAATGGGAGAACAAAGCTGGTAACAGGATCTCGATCCCAGTATCTTCTGGAAGAGAGGACCAAGGACCAACAAGGCCCCCACTCTCTGTTCCTACAGGTATATTGAGCTGACCGTCTTCACTTGTCCTTCTTCTTTCGATCCAAAGCTATGACTCTCTGGTGGTGGGGGAGAAGTTGAATGTTGCTGGGTGCTCTTGGGCTCTGTGAGGCTCACTTCCTTGGGTACCCAGAGTTACCTCTACTAGTTTGGGTAACTAGGCAATGGGCCCAAAGAGAACCCTGTAGGGAAGAATGAAGGTGTAAAAACTATTACAATAAAGACAGCAAGTTGTACATATGGGGTTATTGGATGATGAACCATGCTTTGACCCTGGCTGGCCGTCCCTCTGTCAGGTGCTTTTAGGGTGTACTCGGAAGATGTGCCAGGTTGGGGTCAGACCTAGGGCTTGTTTTCAAAAGCCAGGAAGTAGAGCCCTAGGCAAAACAGGCTTAGAGCTTTGGGAACTCAACCACACTGTGCTTGGATTCTCAAGGGAGGCACCGGAGCAAGGAGGGAGGACCCAGGAAGCGCTTGTGTTTAAGAACAATCCAGGGAGGGGAGGATTTTATTCTTTCACTGTGAAAGTCTTCTAAACCACTGAATTATTTACCAAGACCATGTGATTATAACAAATAGAGACTGGCTTGCGATTATGAATCATAAAAAATAAGTTCTTTTCCTTTTCTCACCTAATTTCTGCCAGGTCAGACTCTTAGCTTTGGTGGAGGTCAGAGGAAAAAGTCATCTCACACAGAGAGGGGCAGAGTTTTCCTGTGAGAAGCCTTTTCTCCTCCTTTGTCTTACGCATCATCTGGTAGTTGGCCGTGGCCTTGCCAGAGTGGCGAATGAGATCAGGCGATGGATTGGGATTTGACCACGGTGGGAGTGAGAGCTCAGGCCCTACACAGGCTGGGCTGGGGGACGCTGAATGGCCCAGGTGGTCCTAACTCTGTTGATCAACCTGTCACCTGAGTTGGGGAGGAAAAATGGATGGGACCGGATATCATGTAGGAATGGTCCTGGCCTGTGGTGGTCCTGAGGAAAGGGCATGACGTCTGGTGAGCCATTAGGTCATTTCACAAGTAAGGACATGCACGTGGGTACTCACTCAGAAGCTGAGCAAGTGTGTGGTCCGGGCAGGATGGCCCAGCAGCAGTTGAGAGCTGGTAGAGTTGTATACCTCTAAGGACTGGCAGGAGCCCTGCTCCGGACCACAGACCCCTCCACTGGAAACCACAGCTGTGCCTGTAACATCACCTGCACGACTCCTCCATCCCCCACCACACAGGACCCTGATGTGGGGCTGAGTTCCAGATTACCCAACTTGGGAACACCAGAGTTACTCTTAAAGGACAGGGAATCTTTGGGTCAATTCGTATAAATATTGGTTATATCTTAATCTCAGTGTTACTTGTTTCAGCAAAGCCAAACCCAGTCTCAGGTGGCTCTCTTAGGTGGAAGAGAGTTGTCTAGTTGTCCAAGTTTTTTTTTCATGGTCTCAGAATGATGTTCTGTGGAAATCCTCTGTTTCCCTATCCTTTCTCACAGGATTTTCTGGCATCAGCCATCATCTTACTCCTGATTTGTCATTTGTCACTTTTTTTTCCTATGCCAAGTACTCAGGGTCATTGTGGGTGTTGGGGAGATCCTGGGCCCCCAATCTCTGCTCCTTCTTCCAACAGTGGTCCTGATCTCGGTACAGACAGTAAGAACAGTGCCTTACGTGGGCCCCCCCTTGCCCTAAATAAATCAGCCTCTGATTTATTGACACAGAACACTGATTTCATCAAAGTTGGAACTATCACCCACAACTGACAAGTTTACAAAAATTTCACACACCAGAATGGCTTTGTATTGCATTTAATTGGTGTCTGCCGTTTTCCTGGCTGTATGGTTTTGTTCTGTTCAGACACTTGGCTCCCAGAATGTACAATTCGCTTCGCTGGGTGGCCCGTACCGATGCTGTGACCAGACCATCACTGTTTGCCACGGTAAGGCCTGCTGCCATTAGAAGTGCAGGATGCTTCTGACCACCTTCACGTAGTGGCTATCCAGGGGGGCTTCCTCTGACTCCCAAGCTGCAGGAACCTTTTAATTGTAGGGATGTTACTGACTCTTGTTTTATTTATTTATTTATTTTTTTAAAGATTTTATTTATTTATTTGAGAGAGAATGAGAGAGAGCACATGAGAGAGGGGAGGGTCAGAGGGAGAAGCAGACCCCCCGCCGAGCAGGAAGCCCGATGCGGGACTCGATCCAGGGACTCCAGGATCATGACCTGAGCCGAAGGCAGTCGCTTAACCAACTGAGCCACCCAGGAGCCCTGACTCTTGTTTTAAATGCCTGAGATGAGAACCAGTCAAGTCAGAGCCTCGATAGCAGTCGTGACCTTTAACAGAACTTTGCCACGGGAGGAGGGTGCTTAGACTGTCAGCTTAGGGAGTCCAGTGGGTTGAACCTGAGTTAACCCCTCAACACCTGTTTGCTGGGGGTTCCCAAAAAGCTAATACAATGGCTAGTGTGTTTAGTGTGAATGAAATTATCTTCTTAAAAACTCATTGTCCCAAGTAGATGGCACATATTAAAAACTCTAAAAAATTCATATTCGGGCGCCTGGGTGGCTCAGTCGGTTAAGCGACTGCCTTCGGCTCAGGTCATGATCCCAGGGTCCTGGGATCGAGTCCCACATCGGGCTCCCTGCTCTGCGTGGAGCCTGCTTCTCCCTCTCCCACTCCCCCTGCTTGTGTTCCCTCTCTCGCTGTGTCTCTGTCAAATAAATAAATACAATCTTTTAAATAAATAAATAAATAAATAAATAAAAAATTCATATTCTTTGACCTATCGATTCCTGTTCTAGGAATTTATTATAAGGGTGAGCAAAGAAATCGCGTAAGGCGCGAGCAAAGAAATCATGTTAAGAATGTTAGCAGGGTGGGGGTGCCTGGGTGGCTCAGTCAGTTAAGTGTCTGCCTTTGGCTCACGTTATGATCCCAGGGTCCTGGAATCGAGCCCCACGTCGGGCTCCCTGCTCAGCGGAACCCTGCTTCTCCCTCTCCCTCTGCTGATCCTCCTACTTGTGGGCTCTCTCTCTCTCTGTCAAATAAATAAATAAAATCTTAAAAAAAAAAAGAATGTTAGTAGGGTGAAAATGTGGAAATAACCTATGTTTCCAAGAAAAGAAAACTGGTCATATAAACTATGGTATGTCCTTACAAGGTATATAAGCCAGTAATTTAAAATGACTTATATATAAAAAGAAAGAGGAAGGTCCCTGTATTGACAGGGAAAGAGCTCTAGAATGCACGGTTTAGTTTAAAGAAAGGGAAAAGAAAAAAAAAAAAAGTCCAGGGCAGAACAGAATATATTTGCTGTTTTGTGTAAGAAAGCCAGGGATGGGGATGAGAGAGAAATAGCTATTCATATTTGCTTGTATCTGCATAAATAGGAACACTGAGAAGTTACACAGGAAACCAATAAAAGTGATTATAGGAGCAGAAAGGTGGGAGGGCAGTGGTGGGAATAAGCTTTCTCAGTTTATGCCCTTTTTATATAGTTCTGATTATTCAAAAAGATGTGACTCTATTGCTTAATGAAAATAAAATGATATTGTAGAAGAATATTTGCTGACCTGTCAAAACATTCATGATAATTTTTTTAAATGTTAAAAGGGGGCCACAAAACAATATTTAGTATGATCTTATTTTGAGGAAAAATGTAAAATAATAGATCAGAGTCTAATCCAGTAGTAGCATTTGGCTAGTTAGGTCTTTTCTTCTTTTGTTTCATACAAATGCCTAACGTAAAGACCTGAACTTTCATTTCTTTGGTAGTAAGAAAAAAATACTATTCTTAAACCACAAAACCTATGGTCACCTCTTAGATAAAATGTTTCTAAGGAATCGGAAGAGAGGCCAGCTCTGGTCTGGCAGTGGCAAGATTGAGAGAGGGAGGTCTAAGGACCAGCAACAGCAGGAGACAGGCAGGGACACCCAGGCAGAATCTCTGAGCAATGGAGGGAAATGGTGGGGTGTCCTCGGCATCAGGGTCACTAAAGGGGGGCAGAGTTGTCCAGTAGGCACTGGGGAGGGAAACGACAAAGACAGACTTGTCAGTGTTGCTTCATCAGGAAAAAAACGCTTAAAGCACTAAAAAAAAAAAAAAAAAAAAAAAAGGAAAGCACTAAATGTTTATGTTAGAAACCAAAATAACCTATCTCTCTCCCATCATAAGGGTTTATTTCCTAATGATCCTGTAGTATGGAGCAGGAGAAAATTGCCAAGATGCATGAAATGATTTTTTAACAAGTCTTCTTTTAAGATTGACCTGGAGATACATTTCATTTTAGTCTTTGTTTCTATTCACTTTGTGTGGATGTGAATACTCTACCTTTAGCAAAGGGAAGTCAGAAAGAACAGAAGCATCGAGTTCTTCCACCATTAAAATCGCTTCTAACAGTTGTATGTCTGCCCAACTGAATTTGTTGCCAACGAGCAAATCCTCTCCATGGTCTTTCAAAATCTACAGAACGAGAAATGACAAAGAATATCAAATAAAAGTAAAGACTATTTTGCCTGGCTAAAAACTTATAAAAGCAGGGAGTCTTCTGTCCAGATCAAATTTACTAAAGAATCTTTTTCTTGGGGCGCCTGGGTGGCTCAGTTGGTTAAGCGACTGCCTTCGGCTCAGGTCATGATCCTGGAGTCCCTGGATCGAGTCCCGCATCGGGCTCCCTGCTCGGCAGGGAGTCTGCTTCTCCCTCTCCCACTCCCCCTGCTTGTGTTCCCTCTCTCGCTGTGTCTTTCTCTGTCAAATAAATAAATAAAATCTTTAAAAAAAAAATAAAAAAGAATCTTTTTCTTGATTATCTCCTAGACTGCTGGAAAGGATCAGATGAAACCAACTCTTACGCACTCTTAAACATTTCTATAAATTGGCACAGTCTTGTTGGAAGTTTGTCAGTGATTATCAAGACATTTTGGGTAGTGAAGGGCTGGAACGGAGCTCTCTCTTATAAGCCTACAGCTGATTAAGTAAAACTATACCCACCAGTATAGGGAGACACGAAGGTCATGATTAGTTAGAATCGGGCTACTATACCACAAGTAGAAAATAGTATCAGAAAGCCCATTTAACATTACAACTCAAATAATCATACAAGTTTTTTTAAATGGAAGGCATTTCAACAACACTGTACATTGCTCCCGAACAAAGAGGAACTGGATCGTCTAGGACCTGAGGTACTGGCAAGACTCTTCATTATAGCTTAATCAGTAGTAAATCATTCTTTCCCGAGGCTAAGACTGAGGAGAAATCCCACAGAATTCTTCTGTCTGGCAAGCCTTTATTTATGGAGCCCTCTGCTAACAAGTCTTTCTTACCATGTCCCATGCTGTCCTCTATGTTTGGAAACTTACCAGATGTACTTCAAGGACATTCGTAATTAGTATTCACTCCAAAATGACTTCGGGAAAGTTGTAAATTTAAAAGACCTTGTTCTTTTGATTGAGGCATGATTAGCCTCCAGTATTAAAGAAACATCTGACACGGTGAATTTAAGGTGCCGATGCCCTGGGCTGCTGATGGCTTATTTTAAAAATCAGAACAGAAAGGCTGTATCCTTTCGTTGCATTTGGTTTATTGCCATTCTGTTTTGTTAGAGGTTCCACATAATTCCGTCATGTCATTTGTTTGGGAACCCTTATTAAAGTTTTGGTCCGAGGGCAAGAAAGCACTACCATAGCTGATATTCAGCTTTTCAGATATTCACTCGGGAACTATTCTTCTCAGCAACAGGAAATCAGTCCTGGATCCCCGCATCCCGGGAAGCGTCAGTGCGAACTTGCTGCGCGCGAAACCCGCCTCTCAGTTCTCGCCCCTCTCTGGAATGGGAGGGGGAACTGGGGGCCGCTCGAGGACGTCACAGCCCCGCCCCCTGCTTGCCCCGCCCCCTGCTTCCCCCGCCCCCTCGCGGGATCTGCGCGCGCAGCGGTCGCCGACCCAGACCCAGGCTCTCGCGAGAGCACGCAGACGCCCCTCCCCGGCGCGGGGTGAGATCTTGCCGCCGCGAGGCAAACTGGATTCCCGCCGCCTGTTTTCAAAGGCGGGGAAGTAACGAGTTTTCGCTCTCTTCCCGGCTAAAGCAAGATCCTCCTCTTTTTCCGCGGAGGGTTTGAACGCAGCCAGCGCGATCGTTATCATGAGGTCCAGGGTGCCATCAGTGTACGTGTTGATCCTGACGAAAGAGCGCGTGACTCGCGTTCCCACGGTAACCTTTGAGTATGGGGGTGTCCTACTTCGCCACCGCGATGGCGTAGATGGATATTGGGCCAGATGACGTTTCACACCCTTTCCCTTAGGAGTCCATGCTCAGGAATGAGTTCTGGAACCAGAGCCCTCCAAGGGACCCGAGGATACTAGGGTCTCTGGAGATGTTCATTGGATGAAGGGATGTGTGAAAAAATTAAGAGCCTCCAAGTTGAAATCTGCCATAAACAAATAATTATTATGGCTTTAAAAACCCAACCGAATGAAGTTTACCAGAAGTGCAAAACTGTTAGTACCAGAACCTTTTCACTTCTTTAGGGAAGATACATAATTTAGCAGGTCTTCCCCTGACCTGGCAACTGAGAAAGAAAAGTTTGCTTTCCTAGTCAGGTCAGACAGATACCTGGATGTCATTCTCTAAAATTTTCCTTTCATTGACGTACACAAAAAGCTAAAAACAACAACAACAATAACCAAGAATGGTAGATCTGTTATCATTGATTATTTGCCTGTTGGTGCAGTTATGCTGTGCAAGTTATCTCTACGACCAGTGCGCAAACCTTAGGGGTTGTGTGTCTGTGTATCCCCCACTATATGCTAATTGCTCACAAATTTGGTTCAATGGTCATCTTTGTGTTTTGCATTTTAACATATATAAAAGCATAATTTACATTATTGTCCTATCTGAATTACAAATCATTTTTCTTACAGGTTAGATTGTTACCTAGCTGGTCACCTTTAATTGTAAAAAAACAACACATGCATCAAAACTATGACAAACAGATTGCTTTTGCATACTACTACTTGTTTACATTATTATAAAAGGATTCTTTTCACACAGTTTGAAATTGCTTCTCTTGCCATATACCTTTGGGACTGCAAGTTAGGATGACTAAGTTCATTTTAAAGTTGGAGCAGTGGAAAAGTTGGGGCATGCTGCTTCTTGTTATGGACTTTGCTCATTCCTGTGACATACTCTCTCTCTCCTTCTTCTGAACAATTGAATTTGGATCTTTCTCCCACCATGTCTTCTATATATATGTACGGACCATCCCATAGTGTCATGCTTATGGGGATGAGATTTCAAGGACCATTAAAATGGCCCTTTGACCCCAAATCCAGATAAAACTTTAATAGTTGTAAGTCTTTGCTTTGTCTTTAGTTTACTTGTCTTCTATAACTCTGAACCATTCCTGGGAGTAATAATCCAGCCATCCTCAGTCAGGCCTAGCATAGTGTCCAGCACATAGTAGATGCTTGTATATATGTGCAAAACCATGGACACCAATTTTCACCCCTGAGTAATTGTGATAAAACTCAACAGCTCCTTCCATCAATAGATGGGGTCTCTTTTCTGGGTTGATCTCATGACTTGCTTTGACTAATGGAGTGAAGTGGAATTGACCAGTTCTGAGCCTAGAACTTAAGAGGCCTTGTGTGCTTTCAGTCTCTCTCTTAGAACCCTCCCTAGCTACCCCAAGAACAAGCTCGGCATGAGAGGATGAGAGACACATGGCTCATTTGCCCCTCGGTTGATACTCAACACCCAAAACCAGAGCCTCCTGGCTGACTGTTGGTTGACCACAGACCATATGAGTGAGTCCAGCCAAGAGGAGTCAAGCCTGGCCCAGATAATGCCAAAGCCCACATGACCCAGTAATAAATGCATGCTGACTTAAGTTGCTGTGTTTCAAGGTGATAAGTTACACAGCATTATTTGTGGTAATAGATTATTGATATAATGCTCAATGTTTGTTTGCTGAGTCAGTCATTGTAGAATAGTTTACCAGGTCATTTTATGAGAACGTATTTTGTTAGGAGTGGAGAAAGAAATGAGAATGTTGAATGCCCACCACTATGAGTAGTAAAAGGGAAGAACTGGGGTATTTATACAGTTATGCATCAAAATGATGAGAAATAGATTGCTTTTGCATATGGGCGTAGCAAGAGCATCTCCCCTTTGTTCCCCCTTGCCTTCTCCCCCCAGTCTAGGCAGAAAGGCTACACCTTAACTGGGTCCCAGCAGGTGCAGGACTACAGAGCTTAGATAAGAATCAAGTACAGATGTGAACACTATGCTACCTGACTGTCTCCTTCATGTCCTTCCCATACAAGTCGTACTTGGCAGCAAGGTAGCTGAGGATGGCTCTAGTCTGCGTGAGCACCATTCCATCAATTTCAATCATAGACACTTGGCCGAAAAGCAAGTGTCCATCTGTGGGTTGAGCAAAGTGAGGTTAGGATACTGTCCTTCCATGGTCCAGGTAAGCCTGTAGGAGGGTCTCTTCTAATTTTGTTGAGTGATTTTGTTTTCATCCAGAGTAGTGAGTTAAAGACCCCAGTTGTTGAGGAAATGCCTACCATTTGCTTTATGGAAAATCTGAGATTTGTTTGATGGTTTCACACATTTTTGTGTCTTGGTTAATCATGATTGTTTAAGACGCTATACATTTACTATGACTGTGTTGTAGTATAAGTGCTTCTGGTTCTCAAAGTTCATCTCAGGGTGGTGGGTTGTTAAAAATACTCACCCCACTCCCCAGATTCTCTGATTCAGGGGTGGAGGCTGGGAGCCTGAATTCTTTGAAAAGCACAGCAGGTATCACTCCAGGTCTGTGTGGCAGCAGGACGGATGTACAGCAAGAACCCCGGCAGACGAGGTCCAAACGCCAGCTTTAGCCCTCCCCAGCCATGTGACTTTAAGCAAATCTGAGCTTTAGCTTCCTTTGCTCTAAAACAATAATAATATCTATCTAGCAGGATTTTTGAAAAGATGAAATGAGATAAATAAAACACTGAATACTGTCAATAACTAGTGTTTAGTAAAGTTAAATTTTCTTCTTTGTGAGTGACTGCCTATATAAGTAATGCATTTAAAGATGTACTATTAATAGTGCTCTTTTCATAGGGTCTTGAAGAAATAAATGGCCTTTAAATTTCTTTTACCACCTGTACATTGCTGAGAATCAGGAACTTTTTATCCAGAATAGGAACCAAATTTCACTAGTGCATTGGCAAAGGCCAGAATTAATTTCCCCAACTTCCAATACTGTTGCTACTTGACTTAATGAGAGGCAGTAGAGGATGGTGGAGAGGAAACCACCATAGGAACTTTCCAGGGAGCCAGTGTCCCTGTCTAGTTGATGATGTCAGGCTTCCCTGAGCCTATTTTCTGATCTGCCCATTGTAGAATTTCCTTGAGCAGGGATAAGATCACCTTGTGACCATGCTTTGGAAATTTTAGTACTATTATTAATGGAGAGACTGCAAAATCTCCATTTCCTAAAAGCAGTTATACATTTGTCCAAAACTGAATGAGCATCTAAACTGGGCTCTGTGCTACTGCTTGTTAGTGATGCAGAAGATACTAGATTATTAGATATGATCCTTGCTTCTAGGAGCTGATGATCTTCTTCAGAAGGATTTTTAAAACTCTCAGATCAAGAGTATAGGAAAGGATCTTGGAGATCATTTAGCTCACTCATATCATAGACTATGGCACTGTGAAGGCCAACGGGGCAAACATGACTTGCTCGAACTCACAACAGAAGTGGGCCTCCTGACTCTTCAGCCCACAGCCCTCTCTGCTGCCCCTCTCTGTCTCCTATTTACAAATAATGGTAATGCCCAGGAGAGTGTCTCAAGCACAAGAGTAGCATCACAGACTCAGGGAGGGCTGGAGGATTTCATAGGGTATTAGGGAGGAGTTCTTGCCGGAATGATCATGGAAAAGTTTCTGGAGATGCATTTCATTTACTTATTCAATACATATGTACTTAATCCCTACCACGTACCAGTGACTGGCCTCATTTGGGGTGGAGTAGGGCAGAAACAAAGAGAATGGGGAGCTTCAGGGATATTCCAGACAATAAAGTTCCTGGACAAGAATTGGGTAAGGGGCTAGCCAACCTTCCCCATTTAGTGAGATCTACTGGTATACTGCATCTGTGACCACAGAGATTATTTTTATTTTACGGTAAAGAGATAAGATGCAGAGAAGTTAAAGGCCTTCTGCAAAGTCATACGGTTTGTAAACGGCAGGTCTGCTGATTACTAGTTGAACGGCAGGTCTGATTACTAGTTGAAGGTTTCTCAAAAAAATAATATGTGTCAATTTCATGACTGTTTATCAGCAATGGTGGGGACATCCATGTTTCCTTAGGTAAGGAAAGTAATGTGGCTATTAGAAGGTTAAGAAGTGCTATGAAAGCACTAGTCTTTTCTCTTGGTTTGAGAAACTTTTCTAGGAAATTGTAAGGGTGAAAGACTTCCGAATTTAATCAAATTTCGGTCTTTTCGATAGTCTTGGTTCTACAATTGTGACCTGATAAAATGGTGTCTGTTAATCTGTTGAAACCACTAAGAAGAACGGATATGAGCCATGAGAACTAGAGAATATTTTAGCCCAAATTCCCCTTCCCTTCCAGCCCACTGGATCATTATTTAAGAATTCTTCAAGCATTCTTTTTTTTTTTTTATGTAGTGTTCCATGGTTCATTGTTTGCGTATAACACCCAGTGCTCCATTCAGTGGGATGGGGAGTATTGAACCACTTAGCTGAGTCAAACCCAGGCTACCATCTCTCACTGAGGTCCGGGCCAGAGTCTACTTGATAAGCTTTTATGACGGCTAAAGACACAATGCAAATGATAAATTTAGCCCTGTGACAGGGACATAGTGGGCACTCAATCAATGTGAGCAGTCCTTTTTCTAATAGTTGTCACTCCAGAGTTCTGTGTTCTATATTGAAATGAATATTTCCAGAAACAAATGTTTACTTTTTCCAGTAAGAAAACATTGAATAAATCTCAGGCTCACCCTTCAGCAACTTCTCATATTGTTCTGTTGTTTCAATAAATTCTTCATCAAACTAGATAAAGGATAGAAACTTTGTTATAACTTTAATGTCCTCAGAGGAGGAGGGGGGAGAGAGAGAGAGATTCACAGTATAAAATGCCCAATAGCTTTCAGAATGAAAATTTTAAAAGGAACCACAAAGTTGTCAGTTTCCACACAGCTGAAAAGTCTGCCAATGTGTGTGTAGATTAGCTTCTACAGTCATGGGACTGGCACCCCTTTGGGGCTTTTGCCTACTTATAGGATATCCTCAGCCCCATTCATATTTTCCCTTTTCTTCACCTTAGCTCTTTTTTCTCTCCAAGTTCTTGTCCTTTTCACCAACTTCCCCCAGTGATTTCCCTTTTTCCATTCCTGTCTTTCCTTTCTTGAGGTTTTCTGAAGGGCAAAATAAGAAAAATAAGAAAAGCAAGAGAACAATGATCACAGAAGCAGGATGGTGGTTACCTCCAGTGAGGAGAACGAGGGTTGTGATAGGGGAGGGATATGGGGAAGGAGACTGGAGTGCTATTAATAGTCTGTTTCTTAAACAGAATTAATAATCAGTCTTTATAACTAGTCTTTAAACTGCAGGTAAATGCACTCTCCTGTATGTGTGCTCTCTCACAATTTAAGAAAAAAAAAAAAAAAAAGAACAAACGATACATATCAAGGTATCAAGGTATTCCATAGATTTGAGAGATTGTCTCTGGTATTTTGAGACAAGAACCCAGAGTTAATATGATGGTTTCATGAATGACCTTGCAAAAGAAAATATTATCTAACAGTGTCAAGGAGTTGGGCTGGTTTGGACTGAAATGATCCGTGGGAGTTGGGCATGCATTCGTTTCTGTCACAAGACTTTTCTGAGTGCTGGGAGAGGCACAGACAAAGGCAGGCCTAGTCAGGACCAGGATTCTAGTCTTGACCCAGCCACCAGGGAGCCAAGCAAACCTAGGCCCAGTTCAGTACCTCTGTCTGCCTGCATGTCTTTGTCTGCAACTGGGAAGGAGAAGGATGTCCCTGGGTGACCCACAACCTTTTAAAGAAGAGGAGAGAGCTAATGCGAGTGCACCTGATCGCACTTTCCACCTCACCGTGGCAAGGGCCACAGTGGTCATTATGTTAGTGACCCCTGCCTGTCTCACAGGATTACCGAATGTGCTCTGAGAATACTAAAAGCTCTACACCAACTTAGAGGACTGCTGGGTCTCCTTTTCTCAAATTTGCTGCTCCAACCCCATAGGCAACAATGCATGCTTCAGGGAAACGGCAAAAAAGCCAAGCTTCTGGTGCAGGCGGTGCACATGGGTGCTGTGGCTGGGAGGGTGCTCAGGTGCACCCGCGGGGTGACACATGGCTCTCGGAGAGGCTGACCTCAGCTTCCCAACGCAGCACTCACCATGGTCCTTCACCCACTAAGCCCCAAACTGCCAAGTATCCTGTCCTAGCTGGGATTCCACTTGAGGATGCTGCCTGTGCTAACAAAATTCACAAGAAAGTTAAAAATCAGAAGATCAGTAGTTCGGCTGATGATGAAAACTTTGACTGTGAATACCCACAATCATATGACAACGAAGTCACTCAGGTTCACAAAATCTTACAGGTGTTTTGAAGCAATGTTGCCCACAACCACCCTATTTTCTTTTCTTTTTTTTTTTTTTTTTGAAGATTTTATTTATTTATCTGACAGAGAGATAGCAAGAGCAGGAACACAAGCAGGGGGAGTGGGAGAGGGAGAAGCAGGCCTCCCGCTGAGCAGAGAGCCCAATGTGGGGCTCAATCCCAGGACCCTGGGATCATGACCTGAGCCGAAGGCAGATGCCCATCCAGGCGCCCCAACCCTATTTTCTTATATGTTGGATTTACAGTTTAACTCTTGGAAAAGTTGAATTCCTTTCCTCCTCTGTTTTTTTTCATATGGAACGCGTCACAAATGTGTGCGTCATCCTTGCATGGAGCCATGCTAATCTCTGTATTGTTCCAACTGTAGTGTATGTGCGGCCAAAGCCACACTAATTCCTTTCTTGCTGTGGTCTTGTCATGCCCTGGGCACTGCCTCTGTTGGGTTGCTGTCAAGATTCATTCCTTTTAAGTTGCCTCTTTAGCTACTGAGTGTTGAAAGTTTCTGGAGCTTCCTAAAACCCCACTACTTTATTGTCTTAGAAGACACAATGATTAAAAAGGAACCCAAATTCCCTGATTGGAGAAATATGTTTGAGTGTAGTAACTCACTACCCACACACCTTAGAATGAACCTTACAATAAAATCAGTGTGGAGAAAATATGACAAGAGGGAGAAGAGAAATGGTGGCTTCGTGTTAACCTTTCCCCAGTGAGAAAACTCCTAAATTTTCTGGTCGCCTACAGGGTCCCAAGTAGGATGTTTAAGGAGCAAATGTAAGCACTATTCGAAGTCAGAAGGAGGAAGCATAGCAGTTCCCCAACATGCCAACGCACAGCAGGATGCGCATGCCCAGTGGGTCCCAGTGCTAGAGAAACTCACATCCACGTGGGCCATATTCCAGGTACTGACCAAGTGTCACCAAGGCTGCAAGGCAAACAGACAACTACACACATCCAACAGCAGCAAACTCTGGGCGACCGACAAATGATTCAAGCCCTCACTCCGAGAACCCCTTCTGGGTCTCTGTCCGTCCTGCTGCCTTCAGACAAAAATAAAGCAATACTGGTGAAGTTAAGTATCACCGTCCATCTTGAGGAGCTCCATCTCTCCACTCTCTGCTTAGCACACAGAGCTCCAGTTTGACCCCTCTCCACTTGCTCTGAGGGACGGGGATGAGGCTGTGAATCTGGCTGGGGCTGGTCTCAGGTTAATTCCTGTCGTTCTGTGTCCCTGAAACCTTCAACCAGTCCAAATTCTGTTTGAAATAAATCTTATGGTGAAAGAATGTGGGACATAGAAACACCTGTGAACACCCTTTTTATAGTAATTCTATCCTGCTCCCCCAGTTAGCCAGAGCTGAACGTTATCCTTTGGTTTAGACCATGAATCCAGAAAAGGTCATGTCTGGTAGCCTCCAGAAAGCTGTTTCTAAGCAACCAATGGTCACTTAAAATGCAGGCTGAATGGTCTTTCTTCTGACTATTCTCTTAGTTATTTGAAACCTATGAGATTAAAATCCTAGCCCCAGATTGCCCACGAGAGACAGATACCTAACACGACTACTGAGTGTCATAATGTGGAGGCTCCAGACATCGTATTTGTTCCAGAGACCCAGTGAAAGGAGAGACATGTAGTCCTAAAATGATCAGGAGAGGGCAAGCTTCTTGCCGGCATGGCAGAAGCAACACTCAGAGGGATGCAGAGATAGGAGCTCTTGGAGGTGCTGGAATAAAACAATGGGGAGCTGGCAACATCAGGTAGACGGGAGTCTGAGTGCCAGGGATGGAAGGTGGTGTGTTCCATTGGGAGGGGCGTTGTCACCGGGTGAGAAGGGAAAGCTGTGTGCTCCTTAAGGTCTATAACCAAGAATGTGGATCAACACCCCCCCCACCCCCCCGGCTTCCCTGAGAGAATGAACACTGAGAAAACTGAGGGCACGGATGTGGATCTGGTCCCATTCATTTACAGCCCCTCTGCCAGGCACGATACCCAACCATGTCCGGTCCTCAAATGGAAATAAACACTTATTATGTTACTATCCCCATCTTTTAAAGGCAGGGGGCTCCGGGCTTTAGAGTCATGAGTCCTCACTAATGTGCAACCTTTTTCCACCTCTGTAAGCCGCAGTTTCCTAATCCTTAGAATGGGTGTGATGGTGACACTGCTGACCTCAGGGGGCTATTGTGAGGACTAAGGACTGAGTAAAGTAATGGATAAAGTACATCCCGCAATGGAAATTTTCATTCCTTTCGTGAGAAATAAAGGGAACAAAGGAGAGTGTTTTCTGGATTTCACCCAAAATGCAGACACTCTGCGAACACAGCTGCTGGAAGATCCAGAACCCGAGGTGTTGCGCTCACCAGAAACAAGTCTGTTTTTTGTGCTGCTAATGTTGACCAATAGATATGTCCTGAATTAAACCTGGTTCACCAACTAGGCTTCCCACACAGGGCTTATTACATTGGGAATCGAAAGCCACCTCTTGGGACTCGTAAACATCCCCCCTGTGCAGCTTCACCTGAGGTGAGCCATGGGATGCACCCTACCCCCCAACCGAGAGCCCCGGGGACCCATGCCTAAGGCAGGGGCAGCAGAAAGCAGTGCCAATGTCATCACAACCTTTGGATAGTCAGAGTGTGGGCCTTGGTAAAAAACATGCCCAAAATCTTTTAGAAAATGTGGGGGGTGCCTGGGTGGCTCAGTCGGTTAAGCAATCCACTCTTGGTTTTGGCTCAGGTCATGATCTCAGGGTCGTGAGACCAGAGCCTCTGTCGGGCTCCATGCTCAGCGTGGAGTCTACCTGAGGATTCTCTCCTCTGCCCTCCCCCACTAAAATAAATAACATAAAAAAAAAAAAAAGAAAAGAAAATGTGGAAGAACTCAGATATATCTGAGTTTGCCCCGGGTACCAATAAAAGCAAAGAACTAAGTTGAAATTTTAGCTCTATTTCTCACTTGAGCAAGTTTTTTAAACTCTGAGCCTCAGTTTCCTCATTTGTGCAATAAGACTAATAGTTCCTAATTCATGTGGGTAGTTATGAGGTGGAAATAAGATAATGTGTGCAAATCACTAAACACAGTAAGGACTCAAATAATGACACACACCCATGAACACACGCACGCCTGCATGCACACATAGGCACACACACATCCACATCTCCAGATTGCAGCAACATTCACGTGCGACAGAGAAGAAATGAAACTTGCTTCTGAAAGGAAGGGGAGGCATTCTCTAGGAGTGTGATTTTGGACCATTAGCATTGGCTTCACCTGGAGGCTTGTTAGAAATGCAGACTCTTAAGTCCCTGGGTCAGAGCGACTGAATCAGAGCCTACATTTTTCACAAGACCCCAGATGATTCACTTGTATATTAAAATGAAGTTTAAGAAGCCAGGTCTGGAGTGAAAACCCAACAAAACTGTATCTGGGGCTTGGTGTGTGGCCCTAGGTCATTCTTCTCAGGGACTGTTGTGCAGGTGTAAATTGCAGAAAATGATGCTTGAAAAACAGGGTGAGCAAATGGTGAAGTGCCGGAGTTGTGTGTGGCTAAGAAGACAATGAGGGGCAGAGAGGAAATTGGGGGTAAGTATAAGTGAATTTCCCATGGTAAATCATTTTTGTTGACCCCCTTTGAGGAGATGTAAGGCTTTCTTCAATCCCCAAGTTTAACCAAGTAGCAGGTGTGTAGCTTCCTTCCACTCCTGGGGCAGGTCTGGAAGAAATGTCAGGTGCCTGAACTATAAAAATGCAAGTTGGTTCAGAATTTGGTAATTTCCTTCATTTCTTCCAGTTTTAACAGTCTTTCTGATCTAATGTCTCTTCCCTTGTCTTCATTCTTTGCCCTATGCTCCTAAATGCGGAACACACACATCGGGAGAGTTCTGCCCTCAATCTTTTTGGGGTGAAAATTGAATATTGAATTTTCTGGATAATGAAAAATTTTTAAGGGGTTAATTTAAGAGGCTGCCAGTTTTAGCAGATGTTTTGGGCCAGAATATAAGATGTCAATTTTAAATCTATTATTAATAGAAATAGCTATAACATTTACTTTAGCTTCTCCAGTGGATCAGAATGGCCTATCTTCATTACAACCAGCAGATCAAAATGTGTCACTGAGCAAAAAAAAAAAAAGGAACCTCTCCCAGATAACCCTGTATTCCCCACAGAACTTAAAGTTGCTAGACTGGGGGTGCCTGGGTGGCTCAGGCAGTTAAGTGTCTGCCTTGGGCTCAGGTCGTGATCCCAGGGTCCTGGGATCGAGCCCCGCATCAGGCTCTCTACTCAGCAAGAAGCCTGCTTCTCCCTCTCCCTCTGTGCTCCCCCTGCTCGTGCTCTCTCTCTGTCAAATAAATAAATAAGTAAAATCTTAAAAAAAAAAAAAATTTGCTAGACTAGACAGATGTAGCATCAATTTAGTCCTAAGTACATAATGTTTCAGACAAAGAATATGTTCCAAGTTGGAAAATAGCAATATTAACAGCATAACCAAGACTTTCAGTAGAGCTTCAAAGTCTGGCTAAATATAGCCTTAAAGTTACATTCCATTTATAACTGACTAGGTATTATTTTTCTTCTATTTTCCTAACCTGACCTATTAGCAAAATATTTAATTAGTTGATTTGATATGTTGATTAGTTGAATTGGACATGTTATGAAAAGGTAAGCCTCCTACATGGAACTAGTTCTTCCGAAAAACAGCTCAAGTACTTATCTGGCATTTTTAATACACAGACAGCCAAAGGATACTCCTGGGTGGGGTGAGGGTGTGAGTCACTTCTGTACAAGCTGGGTAGGGAGGTAGCTCTAGTCCGGCCTCACATGCCAAGCAGTTTCTCCAAAAAGCCCACTATTTCAGTTTTAGAAACTATATTTCCTTTCCATTAGGGTCTAATGGATTGAGTCACGTTTCCAAAACTAACGAGAGGTCAACTTCTACACCCAGGCTTATAAACTGAAATGAAAAATGTACCTGAGCCATGAAAAGAGATGCTCACCTGCCCAGGTGATTGAGGCTGCTGGGAGCATAAACAGTGGACCATCACCTGCCCCACTACTGTTTAATGATCAGGACAAGTCCTAGAAAAGTTGTTTCAGGGCTTGACTAGAGACTCCTCTGTTTTTCAACTTAGCACAAACCCCCCCCTCCCCCAGGGATGCAGGACCTCAGAAGAAGACCCCCATGTCAGATAATTTGGATTATATCCTCCAAGCATATGTAGACACCTAGAGAAGGAGATTTAGCCTCTCTGTTAGGCACCATGACCTAGAGTGGGCACTGCCTATGTTCTTCCCTTCAACTGCATACAAAAATATGAGATTTGGGGGCGCCTGGGTGGCTCAGGCGGTTAAGTGTCTGCCTTCAGCTCAGGTCATGATCCTGGGGTCCTGGGATCGAGCCCAGCATCGGGCTCCCTGCTCAGTGGAGAGCCGGCTCCTCCCTTTCCCTCTGCCCCTTCGCCCCGATTCTTCTCTCTCTCTCTCATATATTAAAAAAAATATATGAGATTTGCCTGAGGAAGAAAAAATGTAAGGGCTCAAAAGCTTCAATTCTGCTAAGTGTGTTATTTCCACCAATCCACTGAAACACCACTTGACTCTTACACATTTTTTAAATTACATTTCATGTGTGGTATGGGGGTAGGAGGGCATTTTAATGTCTAATATGTGTCATGCATAGGCAATGAAAGCCTTTAAAAGGCCTTGTCTAAATGTACATTTGCTATCTTGTTTTCATGTACACATCTACTCCGTATAAAAATATGTTCCTTTTATTTGATATAGACAAGTTTAAAATAGGCATTAAATTAGCCACAAAGTTAAAACAATGGCTGACTGCAAGGTGCAAAATTGGCCACAAAATATAACTGTCCCCCCACACCCAAGAACAGTGTGTAAGAAATTCACCACTAACCGTCTTTCTTCCTGGCTTTCCTCTTGGGGTGCTGTGGGGAGGTCCAATGAGGGTTTATAACTCTTTCCTTTCCCATTGAACACTCCACCCAACTCAAGGGATTAGCCAACCAATGAGCATTCCTTTGCAGCTTCACTTTACATCTGTTGTTTGTGTATTTGAGAGCATATCAAGTTGCCCAAGTAAGAAGAAGGATTTCGGGCGCCTGGGTGGCTCAGTTGGTTAAGCAACTGCCTTTGGCTCAGGTCATGATCCCGGAGTCCTGGGATTGAGTCCCACATCGGGTTCCCGGCTCAGTGGGGAGCCTGCTTCTCCCTCTGACCCTCTCCCCTCTCATGCTGTTTCTCTGTCTTTCTCTCAAATAAATAAATAAATAAAATCTTTAAAAAAGAAAAAAGAAGAAGGATTTCACCAGCTCCTTGAACAAATTATTTACTGAGTACCACTCCATACCAGGCACTATTTTATTTTAGGCCCTGGGTCTAAAACGGCGGGCATACAGCCCCAATTCCTGCACCTGTGGTGCTTACATTCTAGTTGGGGAAGACAGGCAGTGTCAATATATGAACAAATCAATGTAATGTGTTAAAAATAAGAGTAGCAACAGATGATTATAGCTGATGGATATGACATCTATAACAGAAATGTTATAAGGGACCAGGAGGAATCGGAATACTCTAAGATACCTGCACTACCCATCTTATTCGAAAGTGGTCTTAGCATAGTTGTAAATCTGTACGGCAAACTTTCTGAATGGCTGGTGCTAGGTCCCAGACTCATTGAGTGCTGCCCATCCCCCTCTGTCCGGACCACAGCCCCCTGACACGTTGTTCTGCACTTTTACCCCTTGGTTTACCTGTTGGGTCTTTAGTCGGTGAGCCTCCTGGTTCCTGTGCTTGGGTTCAGCCCTGAACCCTCTGGCGCACTGTTGTTTTTGAGGATCAATGATTTCTTGTGCCTGTCCTCTTACTCTATGACCAGAGAGTCTCGTGGCTCAGGAGAATGGGGGTGGTGTGCCGAGGGCTGAGACTAAAGGGTAGGACTCTGGACCAAAAGGGGACTGGGACAAAACTGGGGTAATGCTACTCAAGGCAAGATGGGGGAGGACGGAGACTTGTTTTCAGTATGGGAATGGCACTGCACCATTTAAGGTCATGTACCTATAGGCAGGAAAGACAGGGGCACCTGTCTTCTTTTGAGACAGCGTGGCCTCTTGGATTTATTGCCTCTAATCCTCTAACTCAGTGCAGAAGCCAGCCTTTCTCTCTGGTTGTTTCCTCAGAGCCAGCCCCCTGGTGTTTAAGAGAAGTACAACCCAATGATTACAAAAAGGCTTAGCGTCCACATATTACCAGGCAATGGCACTGCATAGTAAAATCACGCCAAAATCATAGTATAAAATAGCGCAAATTTGCTGCCATCCCACACAACTGCATAATACAGACCCCTGGGTGTTATCAAGTCAATGTCTGGTTCCTATGCATAAATTAATCGACACATAAATATGAAACGTTTCTATTCCCTGAGAGGTTAGAAGGAGCGGTCCAAAAGACCACCCTCACTTCTGACACCAGCTCCAAGTTGAGGAGTGCCTAAACACCAGCCTTAGGTTCCACAATCCACTAGAACTCCCAGAACATGTTGAAAGCTGTTCTATTCACAGCTATGGTTTACTACAGGGAGAGGATACAGATGAAAATCAGCCAAGGTGGGACACCTGGGTGGCTCAGTCGGTTGAGCGTCTGCCTTCGGCTCAGGTCATGATCTCAGGGTCCTGGGATCGAGCCCCGCATTGGGCTCCCTGCTCAGCGGGAAGCCTGCTTCTCTCTCTCCCACTCCCCCTGCTTGTGTTCCCTCTCTTGCTGTCTCTGTCAAATAAATAAATAAAATCTTAAAAAAAAAAAAAAGAAAATCAGCCAAGGGGAGAGAGGCCCAGGGCAGAATCCAGGAGAGTTGCACACATGGAGCTTCCAGATGTGCTCTCTCCCGTGTAGTTGTGGACAGCTTTCACTCATCCTGGCAACCCTGTGTGACAATCAATGCAAGTACCTCAGTGTTCGATTAGAGGAAAACCAAGTGCAGGTGTCCAGGTGGTTATTTGTGTTCCCACGTCCACCATGTGGGCCTCTGTCGTCACCACGATACTTAGAATTACCGGACCGTGGTTTGGTGGCGGGTGCAGTGCCAGGCAAGCCTGAGGAGCAGTGATGGCCCAGGCTGCTGCCTCTGAGGGAGAGGCCCAGGATCCCGCCAGGCCCCGAGAGTACAAGCCAATAAGAAGAAAATGGGGGCGTGTATCGTACAGTACTACCTTGCCCAAAGACAGGTCTGGCCATTGCTTCTGGGAGTTGATCTCTAAGCCCTTGGACTGTCGTGTCTGATGGGAACACCTCTTTGCCTGGAGACCCTGAGTCAGCCAGGTAATAACTGGATGATTTAGGGCGAGAACTTTGAGCCACACCAACACTGCAGGGTAGGGTGGGCGCTTTGGGTCACGTGCTGTCAGCTCCACTCTGGAGGGCTGGAGACAGACCAGCCAGATGGGCCGTCAGTCATGCCCACATGATGGAGTGCCCCCCAAAGTCTGGACTCAAGGCTCCAGTGAGCTTCCCTGGTTGACAATACTCCATTGCTTTTCCTCAGTTTTTTAACTCCCGAAATATCAGATACGCTAAAGGCAGCAATTCTTCCTTTTCCAAAATAACTTCAGCTGTTTACACATCTCTCCCCTACTATGTGCTGAATTGTTCTAGAGCAGGGGCTCTGTTCTAGGGTTCCGCCTCCTGGCACCCTGCCTGGCACATAATAAGTGCTCAATTAATATTTGAGACCCAAATCAACACAGGTTAAAAGCCGTATTAATAAACCATACTTTCAGTTCTGAAATGCAAAAAATTAGCAGCTGACAAATAACAGAGTTGGGTAGTAAGAAGATAAAAGTAATATATATATTACTTTTTTTATTATATATATAATTTTCTTATACATGCATCAAATACAACTGGAGGGATATATAATTTTAGTATATGTGCTGCCGAAGTGAGCACCTGGAGGGATATACAAATGATAACTACGTTTGCCTGTGGAAACCGAGTAGCTGGGGGCCAAAGCCGAAAAGACCACTTCCAACTCTACACCCTCTTACGCTCTTTTGATTTCTGAACCATGGGAATATGTTATAGATACCAAGAAATGTAATCCAAAAGAATTCTGGCAACAGGGCAATGATTTGTAAATTCTTTATTTTGGCTAATATTGACTGCCTTCATTACCACCACAGATTTATTATAGCTGAGAGGAATTATTCACTAGATATTCTGTTGTTATTAAACACCAAAAATTAGGAAGAGACCAGAGGGCTTTTAGAAAGGGATAACGAGAGGGGGGGAAGAAGCTCAAGGGAGAACACAAGGTCCTGCCTAGCCTGGTTGTCAGGAAATGAGTCACCACATCAGATCTAACTGAAATGCCAGTCTCTCTGAAAGGGCTTTCAGGAAAAAGTTGCATTAACAATTATTCACTGGACAAACCAAAAGGTCAATGAATGTTTCTAGAAAAGATCTTGGCATGAAAGACCCACCTAAGGAACAGTTCTACATAGCACCATGACAGAGCTGGGATCAGGGCATCAATTAAGATGGACTGTGGACACAGCAAGCTCTAGAGGCTAACTCTCACTCACAGATGGATGTGATGCTTTATGGCATAAAGATGTTGTAGACGGTTCTCACGTAGATGTCATCCGGAGGAGGCTTCTTCTTGCTGCCAGGTTCCAGGAATTTCTTAATTGTTGGGATATTACTTATTTTCACTGTGAACTCCTGCAAAAGGAAAACACAACAGTCTGAGGTTAACAGCAAAGGTAATGGTAACTACGAAAATACGGTTGTGTAAAATGGCCCATGAAAATTTGTTCAAGAAGTATTTGTTACAGGAACCCAGCCAGAAATGTAATCCAGCATCTGCTTGGGGTCTGATCTCTTGGTGTGACTGTTTATGATCTCTGTCCACAATGGCTGGGATCTAGACCAGGGTTTTTTTTTTTTTTTTTCATGTTTTTTTTTTTATTCTTACGTTAATCCCCATACATTACATCGTTAGTTTTAGATGAAGTGTTCCATGATTCATTGTTTGTGCATAACACCCAGTGCTCCATGCAGAATGTGCCCTCCTCAATACCCACCTCCAGGCTAACCCATCCTCCCACCCCCCCTCCCCTCTAGAACCCTGTTTGTTTTTTTTTTTTAAAGATTTTATTATTTATTTATTTATTTATTTGAGAGAGAGAATGAGATAGGGAGAGCATGAGAGGGGGGAGGGTCAGAGGGAGAAGCAGACTCCCTGCTGAGCAGGGAGCCCGATGCAGGACTCGATCCCGGGACTCCAGGATCATGACCTGAGCCGAAGGCAGTCGCTTAACCAACTGAGCCACCCAGGCGCCCAGAACCCTGTTTGTTTTTCAGAGTCCATCGTCTCTCATGGTTCTAGACCAGGTTTTATGCACACAAACCTCATGATTCAGACCAACATGTGAATTTTTTTCAGAGATAGAAAAATAAAAAATATGCTTAGATTAGGATTATGATGCTTAAGAGAAAAAAGGAAGGAAAGATCAGTACCTTAAATATACTTATCTACTCAGAGAAAATGCATGAGCCATTTAAATAAAAGTACTTTAAAAGGTCATCATATGGTACAATTTCCTTTTTAAAATTCAGCTTCCTTGGACTTTTTTACTCCTATTAGCAAATGAATCCTCTTTCTGGCTATGTGTGGGAGATGGCCAGTTATATTTTTTAATGGCCTAGGGCTCAGACACCAGATACCAGATATTTATGTAAACCATATTTATGGAAATCATATTTTCCATTCACAGAGTCAAATCTTACATTTCTCAGTAATTGAGAAGAAAAGTCTATTTGAGCTAGTAAAAAATTTCAACCATATGAAGAAGTGTATATCCATCAAATATAGTTGTTCTAATAAAATTTTTCAAAGAGGTCATTTATTAAAAAAGCTACTATTAAATGTCTATAATGTACAAAGACCAGCCTTAAGCATGCACACAAAGATACACAAACATACATACATGTACCATTAATACTGACAAAAGCTAATAGTTATGTCAAAGCTATGTAAGTGACAAGTTTCTCTTTTTATCACTTATTCAAACTCTTTGTATCATCTAATTTCAAATACTATACCAATATTTAGAAGCTATTTCTATTGGATTTATTATTTCAAGATTTACCTGAGGTGATGTATAATAAAACTTTTGTGACTTCTGACTTGTTTTTTATACTCTTTAATCAGTGTAGGAATGACCCTTTAATTCAACTCAGATCTGGTGTTAGATTCTGAAGTCCTGGGGCGCCTGAAGGCTCAGTTGGTTACGCAACTGCCTTCAGTTCAGGTCATGATCCTGGAGTCCCTGGATTGAGTCCCGCATCGGGCTCCCTGCTCAGCGGGGAGTCTGCTTCTCCCTCTGACTCTCCCCTCTCTCATGCTCTCTCTTTCTTTCTCTCTCTCATTCTCTCTCTCTCTCTCAAATAAATAAATAAAATCTTAAAAAAAAAAAAGATTCTGAAGTCCTTTAATTAAAATTGTATTTAGGTGCAGCCACTATGGAAAACAGTATGGAAGTTCCTCAAAAAATTAAAAATAGAAATACCATACAATCCAGTAATCCCACCACTGGGTATTTACCCCCCAAAATGAAAACACTAATTTGAAAAGACATATGCACCTCTATGTTTACTGTAGTCTAATTTACAATAGCCAAATTATGGAAGCAACCTAGGCGTCGAACCACAGATGAATGGATAAGGAAGATGTGGTATATATATAAGGGAACATTACTCAGCCATAAAAAAGAATGAAATTTTGCCATTTGTGACAACATGGATGCACCTAGAGGCTATTATACTCAGTGAAATAAGTCAGAGAAAGACAAGTATATGATTTTACTTATATATGGAATCTAAAAAGCAAACAGAAACAGACAGACACATAAATACAGAGAACTGATGGTTGTCAGAGGGGAGGAGAGTGGGGGGGATGGGCAAAAAGGGTGGAGTGGGAGGTACAGGCTTCTAGTTGTGGAATGAATAACTCACAGGAATAAAAGGTACAGCATAGGGAATATAGTCAATTACATTGGAACAGTGTTGAATGGTGACAAGTAGTAGCTATACTTGTGGGCACAGCATGATGTGTGGAGCTGTTGGGTCACTGTGTTGAAACTGGCATGGTGGGGCACCTGGGTGGCTCAGTCGTTAAGCATCTGCCTTCGGCTCAGGTCATGATCCCAGGGTCTTGGGATCGAGCCCCGCATCGGGCGCCCTGCTCAGCAGAGAGTCTGCTTCTCCCTCTCCCACTCCCCCTGCTTGTGTTCCCTCTCTCGCGGTGTCTGTCAAATAAATAAATAAAATCTTAAAAAAAAAAAAAGAAACTGGTATGGGGTGTTGTGTGTCAACTATACTTCAATAGGAAAAAAAAAACTGCACCCATGTTAAAAAAAAAAAAAAATATATATATATATATATTTACACAGATGTGCCTGGGGTATAAGCTTTTTTTTTTTTATTTTTTTTATTTATTTGACAGAGAGAGAGGGCACAAGCAGGGGGAGCTGCTGCAGAGGGAGAGGGAGAAGTAGGCTCTCCACTGAGCAGGCAGCCCGACAAGGGGCTCGATCCCAAGACTCTGAGATCACAACCTGAGCCGAAGGCAGATGTTTAACCAACTGAGCTACCCAGGCACCCCTATGTCTGGGGTATAAAAACAAGTTGTTAGCATCATGGATAGAAAACACCAACAGGTCCCTGGGCTATTTCAGGGGCCTACTGGTATTAAAGTCAAATTAAAGAACGTGTGCTTTGTCTGCAAGAGGAAATGAACAGATAGCTAAACAACATAATGATGGCTATTGCCTTGTTGAAGACGTCGATTCTTATTTCTGGAGGCATGTATTTAAATAGTGGTGGTTGTCCTCATTAGTGTATCAAAATGTATTTGCTAGACTTGGAAAAATTATTTTTTTCTAAAAAAAGCATATGTACTTGGAGACTTTGGAGATCTGATATATTTCTCTTTGATAACTTACTCATTTGAGCTATATAGGGGATTGGTAACCTTTTCCTATAAAGGACCAGTGAGTAAATATTTTAGGTTTTGCAAGTCGTATGGTCCCTATCAGAACTACTCAATTCAGCTGTGGCAGCACAGAAGCAGCCGTAGACAATGCACACATGAATGAGCATGGCTTTGTGAAATTCAAACTTCATAGAATTTCATGTGTCATGAAGTTATTATTCTTTTGATGTTTTTTTCAAACACTTAAAAATGTAAAAACCATTCTTAGCTCAAGAGCTGTACACAAACAGGTGGCGGGCCCGATCTGACCCTGGAGGCTGTAGTTTCCCAATCCCCCATATAGAAGAAAGCCCACTGGCCTGGGAGAAAGGCTATGGTTCTAGACAGAACTGAGGCCCCCACTAACTAGGCCATCTCAGCTGCTGACTTCTTTACCCTCAGCTCTATTTCCTCATATCTACACTGAAGGAGCTGGATGAGATTGGTTGTTTAAAGCCCCTTTCTGGGACACCTGGCCAGTCAGTTAAGCGTCTGCCTTTGGCTCAAGTCATGATCCCAGGGTCCTGGGATGGAGTCCCAAATCGGGCTCCCTGCTCAGCAGGGAGTCTGCTTCCCCCTCTGCCTGCCGCTCCCCCTGCTTGTGTGTGTACATGCTCACTATCTCTCTCTCTCTGACAAATAAATAAAATCTCTAAAAACATAAAAAAAAATAAAGCCCTTTTCTGCTTTGAAGTTCTATGATCAATTTTGGCAGAATAATACCGAGGAATAAGTGGCCACACGCAAGTCTCTCCTTGGAATTTCTGGGAAAGGGAATGGTGGGAACTCTTTGGGTGCCACTTATTAGCTCTCAGAACTCAGGCTGGGATGTTTCCAATTTGAGAGCACGTTATTTCTAAGACTGGGACTTGCTAGTCCTTACTGGCAAACTGTATGGAGTTTGTTTCAAGAGCATAGTTACAGAACAAAACTAAGCTAAAACTCCTTGCACAGGTACATGATCTTTCAGCTCTAAAGATTTGGGGACCAGAAAAACCTTTTTTTAAAAAATATTTTATTTGACAAGAAAGAGACAAAGCGAGAGAGGGAACACAAGCAGGGGGAGGGGCAGAGGGGGAAGCAGGCTTCCTGCTGAGCAGGGAGCCCGATGCAGGGCTCAATCCCAGGACCCTGGGATCATGACCTGAGCCAAAGGCAGACACTTAACTGACTGAGCCACCCTGGCGCCACTCAGAAAAATCATTTCAAGTCTGCACCTTCATTTCATGAACTAGAATCTAAAAATGTACATACACACCCCCCCAGCCAACCAATCAACAGACACTGAAGGAAGGTGTAGGAGTTCTGGGCCAATGTTCTAAAATGTGGTTTTATTTACCTGGAGATGAGGAAATGCAGACAGGATATTGGGGATTTTCTCTTCTAGAGCCAAAATGGTTTGGAGTAGAATCACGTCCGCAAGGCTCAGCTGGTTACCAACGAGAAACCTTTGCCCATGATCCCTTAAAACCTACAGGATACAAATGTTTTGCATTGTTTACAATAATTTATATGGAAAGACTGATGAAACTGTTGAATCAGTGCAGTATCTGAGTATTTTAAAAATAATACCAAGTAAGAGGAGATTCCCTGTATCAGAGAGAGAACGCACAAAGGGTGTAGAAATGGAACTACCGTAAAATATCTGCTTTATATCAGAATGAAACACTGAAAAGGGGAAGAAAATATTAATTCTGGATTTAGCATCCAGTGCTTTAAAAGGATACTCCCATTCCATAAATGTATCTATAGAAATGAGTTAGGGGCAACAAATTCAGGAGGCTGGGGGATGTGATGTAAGTAAGCAACAGGTCCCCTTCAAGGAATCTCATCTCATTTGCCAGCTCTGTGTTTCTACAAACATCAAGACTTGTAGTCATTAACTAGACATGACTATTAAAAAAGTAGGCTTCCTTTCATATCTTCCAAGACAGAGAAAACTAAAAGCATCAGGGCTCATCTTGAACCCCATTTTGAGAGCATGTAGGTTCAGAGATTCATAGGGATAGATAATGATGGGGAGGAGGCAAGGAACAGTGGAAGAAGCGGGGGGCGGGGGGGAGACTCCTTTGCAGCGAACTCTTGGATGCCCACAAGCGAGTGTGTGTGTGTGTGTGTCTGTGTGTGCGTGTGGTGTCTGACAGGGGATCTACATACAACATCAAATAGCTACTGAAGCCGGAGCAGGAGAGCACAATGAATCCAGAATTGTAGTCAGAGGCCTGTCTAGTCCTGGCTCCCCACCTTAGGCGTATCACTCAATCTGTCTATGATTCCATTCCATTATGTGTCCAAGGGATACCAGTTCGTAGCTGATGTGTTGGGAGGAGCCCTGACTTAGTCTGGGCCACAGGAACATAGGGACCGGCAGTGACCCTTCACTAAGGCACCTGTTTCTCCCTCATCACACCCACATTTCTACACTATCATATTTTACATTCACCAAGTGCCTGTGGGCAAGAGACTGTGACATCAAGTGACAGAAAAGCCCAGAAAATACCTCTCCTTCTTAAATCTCATTCCACAAAGATGGCCAGAGGAGATCTGCCAATTCCCTATTTTTACACTCTCTTCTTTTTTTAACTGAAACATTTAAAACCATTCCTCTCAGCTAAGAAAAAGAGTTTGAAGCTCAGAAAGGCAGATATATTAAGATGAGGAAAATAACAAAACAGGAAACAAAAAGAGCAAAGGGAAGAGAAATAAAACAACAATGGTCTTCTCATCATATCAAACTATCAGGTAGGATGTCTGATACACAACGGCCATTCCACAAATGTTTGTGGGATGAAAGAAGGAAGGAATTAGGTAGTTTCTGCCTTGCTGTATCTCACACAGGGTGGGCTCGTGGTGAATGTAAGGACAGTAACACGCCCATGTGGTACACCCATTATTTTTTCCAGCCTTCTGAATAACATGGCCCAAGGAGCATCTGAGGAACTTCAAGACATCCTGGCTTTGTGCTGACAGCTACCATCAGCGCTCAGGAATCCAGCAAGGTTAGTCCAATGGCGCTCGGTGTTACATTGCCCTGAGCAGAGAGGGGCATTAGGGGCAGCTCCCTTGTAGTCCGGTTAGGCTATGCTCATGGGCTTCTCTGCCACCTACCTTTTCAAACACAGGAAAGTATCTAATTATAGCCTTCTGGGCCATGTTAACCACTTCCTTTTGTTGATCATCTGGTTTTAGAAAAGGATGCATGATAATCAGTTCCAGCAGATCTAGCGTCCCCTCCACGTACATGTCAATCCTTAAAACAAAAAAAGAAGTTTCCTCAGTTTCCCCGAACTCATCGGCTTCCACAACTAAGAATTCAGAGTGCTTTTCTCTTAAGGCTCTGGCTACCGAAGTGCCCAGAAGCATTTATCTATACCTGTCTCCAAGAGCAAAGATGCAAAGTCAATTCTAATTGTAATTCAGAAAAATCCGTCACAGATCAGAAAGCACAAGAGTCATGACGTCCCCCTCTCCCGGGCCCCTAATCCTCTACCCTTACTCCAGTACCCACGCTTGGTGTGGGTGGATTTCACATTTATAAAAATAGCGGAGATCATTTATGGAATGCTTGGTGTGTACGAGGGCCATGGTGCTAAAAAGCTCTACACCCAATATTTCATTGACTCCAATGACACTATCAGGTATGTGCTCTCCATATACTGTACAGGACCCTCAGTGGGACTGTGGAACCCAGCACCTCGCCCTATATCATGCATTTTAGGAGGTACAAGGACCAGGCTTTGAGTTCAAAAATATAATTGAATTTATAATCAAGGCACAGTATCCCTGACCTTGACTGGTGTAGCAGCTTCCTGTTCTTCATACTTCATGATAATAAATTTGCGAGAAAGGTAAAAAGCAGTATCAAAGCATTTAAAGATGCTGAAACCTGAAACAATCACGCCCCAGAGAGAAGATCCAGCATCTGAACTCAATTATTCTCTATCCTCTTACCAAGACTCTGTACGGATTATTCCCTGTTTACACTAAGGATACGAGACACAAAGGAGACGGGGCGTGCTGTGGAGACTGCTAATCAGCCAAGGTATCAGTGAGTGACAAGCGAGAACACTTGAAAGGGCCACAGTACAGGGTTCTCTCCTTGAGGTCCTTGCCAAAGAGGTGGTGCTTATCCGCTATGTAGTGGAGGATGCTTCGGGTCTGCACCAACTTCATTCCATCAATTTCAACCATTGGCACTTGTTGGAACAGCAGGTGATTTCCTGAGAATGAAGGCCCAGAGTTAGAACTGATCTCTTCCCTGTCCCCGTGCCCCTAAACATGCCCAATCGAATGAAAAGGGACCGTGGGGTCAGAGCCTTGGGAACACTGCGATGCTCCCTGATGACAGATACCCTCAACTTCATTCAGGGGAGCAGACTGAACCATCAAAGAAGCCTGAAAACCAGCACTGTTCTAAACCTTCCTTTTTCATTTTCACCCCAGGGGGAAATACCTACCCACCATGGCAAGGGGCGGGAGAGAATGCAGTGAAGATATTTCTGCAGGGCTGCCCTAGCCAACATAGCAATCAACTGCTGCATGTAACTAGTGAAACCTAAATTTAATCAAAATTCTGAAAAATGTAGAATTCCATTCTTTAAGCACGCTCGACACATTTCAAGTGCTAAGTAGGCACACGTGGCTAGCAGCTATGACATCGGGCTGAGAACAGAAGGTTTCCACCACTGTAGAATGTTCTACAGATTGCACTGCTTTAGAAAATCTGAGCATAAAACCCAAGTCACCAACTGACACTCGTGTATGCACTGGCCCTTCCACAGCCACAGACCACATACGACCAAGTTCAAGGTCAGTGATCGAAAAGTAACCCACTGCTTTCTTCAACAAAGATAAGTATTGAGGTTTGTTGTTTATACATGCAGAGATGCAAATATAGGCTCGCCCAGCCCTCAAGGGACTCAAGGATGGGGGTTACCTGAGGTCCTGGGGGAGATGAGTACTCCGCACAAGCCTAGTGACATCAGGCCAGTGTCATGCATGAAGGCTGACACTGCAGCTGGTCCCTCTCTGGGGAGCCTTCAGTTGGGCCGAGAGACACTGCTGATGGGTGGGAGGGAGGCTACTTAGAGTCGCTGGGTAAGGGAGCCTGGGAATGGAGGGAGAGGGGCTGACCAGGAGTTAAAGGGGGGCCTTTCACTGAATTCATTTCTGTCTGGTGTTCACCCCAGTGTAAATGGGGACCTCTGTCTGCATACTTCAAGCAGACACCGGTGGGTGCCTCAGACAATTTGGAAGGAGCGAGGTGGGGAAGATGAAGAAGAGGGAAGGGATGAAGGAGAGGACAAAAGAAGGGAGGGAGAAGTCAGAGTCGGGCAGGAGGAGGAGAAAGGGATGGAGAAGGGCTGTTCACCTGAGGGTTCACTCCCTTTAGCTCTCAGGAAATTACTGACTAAAAGTGATTTCCTTGCAATTTCAGTCATTTCTCCCCCTGGGTTTTAGGATACTGTCCTGAATGTTCAGTGTCAGCATCTTTGCCCTTCCACATAAAGACCAATTCTTAAACAAAATCATTCTTGGGGCGCCTGGGGGGGCTCAGTCGGTTGGGCGTCCGACTCTGGATTTTGGCTCAGATCCTGATCTCAGGGTCGTGAGGTAAAGCCCTGCATTGGGCTCTGTCCTTAGAGGGGAGTCTGCTTGAGATTCTCTCTCTCCCTCTGCCCCTCCCTTCTGCTTTGCTGTATCTCACAAAGCGTGCTGTATCTCACTTGCACGCACACACACGCTCTCTAAAAATAAAAATAAATCTTTAAAAAACAAAACCTGGGGAAACAATCAATATTACCAACAGTTATTTCATTTCCATACTCACCATCCTGCAACTTCTGTAACTGTTCTTTTGTTTCTAAGAATTCTTCATCAAACTAAATTAAAAGAAAAAAAGATCCCCCCCCCCCCAAAGAAGTCATAAGTCATTATAGGATCAGGACTGAAAATACCAAGTCAAACTGTCTCAGAAACAGAGAGAAAGACCAACACTTAGCACCCACATCTTGGTTTCCCACTATAAGAAACCAGGGCTGGGGCACCTGGGTGGCTCAGTTGGTTAAGCGTCTGCCTTCGGCTCAGGTCATGATCTCAGGGTCCTGGGATGGAGCCCCGTATCAGGCTCCCTGCTCAGCAGGAAGCCTGCTTCTCCCTCTGCCCCTCCCCCTGCTTGTGCTCTCTCTAGCACGTGCATTCTCTCTCTCTCTCAAATAAATAAATAAAATTAAAAAAAGAAAGAAGTTTAAAAAGAAACCAGGGCTCCTGGGAGAAAAGGTTGATGCTAGTAGATTCGAAAGCAAAGAAGAGCTCAAAGACCAATGAGATATGGCCAAGGCAAAGGCATGGAGGACCCTACTTGAGGCGAGTCCCTAGCCAAATTTGGGACAATTCAAGCATCAAAGAGTAATGTCACTTACGGATCATCACACACACCAACAAAAAAAAAATCCCTGTGTCCTTAAGTGATGATACTCAAAAAGGTAGAAGAAAAAGTTCTTTTTTACAGAAGAATTAGTGCTAACTAATGATAAAATTAGGATATTACCATTTTGTAACCTATAAGTGATTCTGATAAGGATCAAAATGGATGCTGAAATCACTGAGTTATAAGGCACAGAATATTCAAACAACCTTGAAGTCTCAGCCCACAAGTTAATTATGACAAAGGAAAAATATAGCTTTGTGGTGAAAAGGTCTGGAGATCTCACCATCTATCTAACCAAGTGATCAAACTTAGCTCCCCACTGGGGGACATGGAGATGTCGTGTGCTTCCTGCTGTGACCAATAAGAAGGGCACAGTAACACTGTAACCCAGATCCAACTGCAAGGTGAAAATCAGGCATAGCCAGAATGTGGGGCACTCTGCAACAGAGATGGCCGGGACTCTCTCAAACCTACAGAAAACTTGTTTTGGGAGCACCTGGGTGGCTCAGTCGGTTAAGCGCCTGCCTTCGGCTCAGGTCATGATCTCAGGGTCCTGGGATCGAGTCCCACATCGGGCTCCCTGCTCAGCGGGGAGTCTGCTTCTCCCTCTTCCTCTGCCTCTCCCTCTGAGTCTCCCCTCTTCTCGTGCTCTCTCTCAAATAAATAAATAAAATCTTTAAAAAACAATTTGTTTTGTTTGTGTTTAAGCTTCTTCCGGGTGTGCAAGGTTTGAGAACAGGTTTGAGGGATTTGCCTCTGGCATTCCCACTCTACGCTCTTCACCACTTATCTGGCTCTCCTTTTCTAGACCTCCATTCACTTCCCACCTGAAAACTTGAGGCCCATTGTCCAAGGACAAATCTTTATTTAAAAGAGATTTGACTTTAGCCAGGTAGCCCTCCTCTGATGATTCTTCTTTATGGAATTTGGTTTCCAAGTTCATGCAAAAGAGTCAGTTTCTCCTTTCCACATTTCTTTTCAGTTAAGTCAAGGAAGGGCATGGGAGGGAAAAAGGAATAAAAAGCAGGTACTATTCTAGATGAAAACAGACTAAAGAGACAAAATAACCAAACACCTGAATCCTGATTAGATCCTGGATATTGGGGGCAGGGGAGGGGGGGGTGGGCAGTTATAATTGCTAAATAGGTAACAGGTATATAGACATTTGGGGGACAGTATGGAACTTTTGAATATGGATCATATATTGCTATTGTAAAATTAGTATCAATTTATTAGTTGTGACAATGATACTACAGTTATTAGAACAATTACTTTTTCTTTCATAGGAGGAAAATACATGTTGATGTCTGCAACTTCCTTTCAAATGGTTGACCAAAAAAAAAAAAAAAAAGTAGAGAGAGGAGGGGAGAAAGCAAATGTAGCAAAATGTTAACAATTAGTGAATTTAGTTGAAAGGTGTCCATTATCCTAGCTTTTCTGTAGGTTTGAAAGTTTTCAAATTAAAAAGTTGGGGTGGGGGAGAAACAGTGGAAGCACGTTCCTCTTCTTGCACATTAAAAAAAATGTGTTCTAATGCACTAACGTGATTCATGTCAAGAAGGGGAGACCTCCTCTCACCAAGTCCCCCGATGACTCCCCACCCATGTCTGTCCCTGTGCTGCTTCCCCAAATCGTCTGAGGGAGCGGCAGAGCTGACCAGCACAGAAATCAGCAATCCTCCCCTCTTCTGGCTCCACTACCTGACTTGGGGGTTGAATCAAAATAATGGGGTGTAGGTACAGCTTCTGCTACTTGCCAGGATCCTCACGGAGCAAGAGGGGTCTGGCAGGAACTCCATCTGGTGCCTGCTGAGCAGCAACCTCAGGGCAAGAATGTTCAGGGCAGGGCACCTGGGGAGCTCAGTTGGTTAAGCGTCTGCCTTCAGTTCAGGTCATGATCCCAGGGTCCTGGGATTGAGCCCTTCATCAGGCTCCTGGCTCAGCGAGGAGTCTGCTTCTCCCTCTCCCTCTCCCTTTCTCTCTCAAATAAATAAATAAAATCTTAAAAAAAGAAAGAAAGAAAGAGAAAATTTCGTTCAGGGCATTTGTCCAAACAAACAGATGTAGTGCAGATGGTGCTCCCTCCGTACTACGGCTCGCAAACTTTTATAACCATGATCATTTAGAGCAAATAGTAAGGTGTGTGTGTGTGTGTGTGTGTGTGTGTGTGTGTGAGTGTGAATCCAGGCCCACTCTTCAGAGATTCACATTCAGTAGTTGAGAGAGACTAGAAATGTACATTTTTAAAAGCAAATCTTTCTGGGGCGCCTGGGTGGCTCAGTCGTTAAGTGTCTGCCTTCGGCTCTGGTCACGATCCCAGGGTCCTGGGATCGAGCCCCACATCGGGCTCCCTGCTTGGCAGGAAGCCTGCTTCTCCCTCTCCCACTCCCCCTGCTTGTGTTCCCTCTCTCGCTGTGTCTCTCTCTGTCAAATAAAAAAAAAAAAAAAAAAAAATCTTTAAAAGCAAATCTTTCTAAAGGGTTCTGATTCTGGCTTTTGACTTCCTGGGAACATTATGCAAGATGTGTGTGATCTCTCACCAGGGACACTCTTGTGTCCAGCTTTACAAAATGTGGTCAGTAAGAAGCACCTGGCACGGGAACTGCAGATGAGAAGGTGGGAGAGGAAAGAAAAAAATCCCAAGGCAGAGCTTGGAGGGAGCTTGGTGTTGTGCAAGGCCGCAAGGACAGACACAGTGCGTCAACCTTTGCTCCCTAACCAGGGCCCTGTTCCCAGTGGGATACGCTGGAGACCTGCCCTCTTGCTCACCACACCACTCCCTCTTCAGCACTCTGTCAAGTTTATGGGAATTGCCCAGAAACCCTGAGTTAGGAGTTTGTGGGACTGGAGTCTTCTTCTACATGTGTTACTCTCCCTCTTAACACAGGGGATCGGACCAGGCTTCTGGGGGGGTCTTCAGGCAAATAAAGCCCCAAGCAGCAACGAAGCAACACTTGGCAGACAGCAACAGCAATGCCTACGGACCCAAACCAAGTGACTGAGAGCGAGGATGCTGACTCTCCGAATCAGGCAGGCTGCCTTTCAGCAGGTTTTGGTTACCGAGTGACTCACATGTGTGTGCTTTACACATCAGGCTCAACCCAGCACTGTGACACTGGGAATCATGGACTTGCCCAGTGGGCTGCCAGCCCCTCCTCCACAACTGTTTCTGTGCTTAACTAAACATGTGCTTTGGAAAAGAGAAGTGGAGGCCCCCTCACCAATACTACCTTCGGGGAATGGCTCCTATAAACCATGTGGCTGGCCCCAAGTAAGGGAGGCTAATCTAGGACCCTCCACACGGGTCAGAAGGGTGGGCTTGGGACCCGCTGGGCCAATAGTCTGCCTCACCTGTGTGTCTACTGGGACTGGTCTAGGGGAGGTGGGTCATGTGACCCATGTTCTTTGTTTGTTTAACTTACTTAGGGTTGGTTTTTCTACTGCTGTCACCAAGAATCTTGACTCATACACAGGGGAGCAGGAGGAATAGGGGAGAATGAAGGTTGGAAAGAAAGGATTTGACAAAGGATTGTATTAAATGCACAAGTAAGACACCCATTGCAAACCTATTAAATAAGCCACATCTGCAAACTCAGAAGCACACAGACAAAAGACAGGTGACATGAATAAGCCAAGCGGGTTCAGGTCACGGGACCAAAAATTTTTTCACTCAAGGGGCGCCTGGGTGGCTTAGTCATTAAGTGTCTGCCTTTGGCTCAGGTCATGATCCCGGGGTCCTGGGATGGAGCCCTGCATTGGGCTCCCGCTCGGCGGGAAGCCTGCTTCTCCCTCTCCCACTCCCCCTGCTTGTGTTCCCTCTCTCGCTGTCTCTCTCTGTCAAATAAATAAATAAAAAGTCTTAAAAAAAATTTTTTTTTTCACTCTCAACACAATTAGAAAAATCTATCCTGAGACAACAGGGAATGATGGGGAGTGTAATGAGCTAGAAAGGTCCATCTATAGTGGCAGTCCTTCCTTACTCAGATTTAGCAATTACAGCCCTCTGAAAATGAGGGCCTAGTATCATCAGATCTTCAAATATATCAAGAGAAGTCAGAAATCAGAATTTGTATATAAAAATGATATCAACTGATTTAGCTAATTTTAAAACACTGTACAGTGAGTTAGAATGATATGCAAAGAAATCATAACCAAAACCAACCAAACAAAACACAAAGCCTCAAACCCAACAACCCTCATTTGCCATCTTTGGAGGTTGCTAGGGTAACGACCGAGTAGTCTAAAAATTGATAAAGAGACTATATCAAGCATTTACCTGACCGTTCCCATATGCACTGTACTTCAAGGGAATTAAATAGTTAAGTTAAAAATTACTCTTTGTAAGAGAAACACAGTTAATAAATTCAGATGCAATGACAGAAAGAAACAGAAAAATCACCATTTTATAATCCCTAACGATGGTGATGATAAATAGATGCTAAAATGGCTAGTTGAGAAGGTAACGGAGGAAATTTTGTAATGCATGGATCAGGCCAACATCACCAGAACATGCTGATCAAGCCCAGCATTGCTGAAAAGGAGACAGTCAGACATCATGCATCCTTTGATGTCGTATAATAAAAACATGTTCACAGTATCCCTATGATGGAGTCTGGCAGGCAAAAAAAAAAAAAAAAAGTTTAGAGATAGAAAAAAATGAGCCTGGATTTGATCACAGCTCTCGGTCCAACTAGCAGTTCACAGGAAATATAGGAATAGAAGAATATGTTAAAATGAGGGTAAAGCAGCCAAATCTGTAATGGGGGAAATTCTACAGGGCAGTTTCTTCTACAAATAAATGGCACTAAAAACAAATACAGACACTTAGCACTCAGCTCTTGGTTGCTAAAACCATTTGGTGGTAAAAGGGACCATGATTCCTTGGAGAAATACCAGACTCTAGGGCGAGGGCAAGGAAAATACAAGATGAGCCTGGAGCATCTTGAAGTGTCAGAAAGTAAGAGAGAGCTGAAGGGAAAGAAAAGAAAAGGGAGTGTGGAGCCATGTACACAGGTGTGATGCAGGAGCCAATGACCAAAGTGGGACAATTTGGGCAAGAAAACATTATTATTGGATTATAACAGAAAGCATAAAATAAATACTATAAACTTACGTCCATACTGATATAAAGAAATGCTTGAATAGATAAATGGAAGAGGAAAAAAACCCCAAATCTCTCTTACGTAAGAATTCTAAATGCAGATACCTCCCCCTCCAGCAGGTGTGGTTTACTTCCCACCCTTTTGAGTGCGGGCTGAGCTTAATGACTAGTTTTGAAATAATAAAGAGGAAAATAATCCCTTTACAAGGAAGAAACCTGGCAGACACCACCTTAGCCAAGTGACCAAAGTTAACAGCACCAGGGATAACTCATGTTAATATCACCCCTAGTATGATGCAAGGAGAAGGGCACTTGACCTCTGTGCTGGTCTTCCCCCAAACCCCAAACCCTACTCCAATCAACATCAAACAAACCCAAACTACGGAGTTCTACAAAAATTCTGATCAACAGTTTTCAAAACTGTCAGCATCATGAAATAAAAGAAAGACTGAGGAACTGTGACAGATTGAGAGAGACTTAAGGAAACACAGTGACTAAGTATAAGGTTGGATCCAACAACAGTAAAGGACCTGATTGGCAAAACTCATTAAATTTGAATAGTCTGCGGTTTAGTTGTGCACCAATGTTAATTTCTTAGTTTTGACACGATTACGTAAGATGATATCATTAGGGGAGACTGAGTGGTCTTTATATGGACTGTCTTTACAACTTCGCTATAAATTTAAAATTATTCCCAAATATAAAGTTAATTTATATTATGCAGAGGAAACTGTTACAGATTTTAAAAACACTGAAAGAAACATAACCAAATGCAATGTGTGGGCGTGATTTAGATCCAGACTGGAATAAACTTACTATAAAAAGACCTGTTTGAGACAATCAGGCTGTTCAGATATTAATAAGGAATTGTTCATTTTGTCAGGTGCAATTGTGGTACTGTGGTTATGTTTTAAAATCCTCATCTTTTAGAAATAAAAACTGAAATACTCATCACAGATGAAAGGATATGATGCTTGGATTATTGCTTTAAAATATTCCCACAAAAGAAATGGAGGAGATGGATGAGACAAGAGCAGCATTTTAAAGCAAATGACTGTTGAAACTGGGTGAGGGGAAATGCATGGCCATGTTTTCTCAGTCTCTGTATCAACTCAACATTTCCATAAATAAGAAGCTAAGAGAACAAAAAGAAAGATAAAAACACTGTGATCAAAGCCTACACTATACTAGACAGACAAGAAGGCTCCAGGTTAGAAGCCACTGAAGTGAAGTGGAAATTTACCTACAGATTGTGTTAATTCACAAAAGTCGTCCCTGGCAAATTTCAGGTTCATGCCTTTTCTCCTTATTAATAAATACTTACTGGTGGCAGATCAGAAGCTAATGATTAAGTAAAAAGTCTAAAGTAAAATAGAATTCCATCAACCACATTTCATTTATAAAGAAAAAAACCCTGGCAAAGAAGGCATCTTCTGACTCAACCAAGCCTGTCTGTGTTAGGGGGCAGAAAGCTAGAACAGGACTCCGCCATTGATGTTTTCCTCAAACGCCTCAAAGTTGTACGACAAATCTGTGAAGAAACAGCATATAGGGTACCTCGACTCCAGCGGCAGCTAAAACCCATCTTACGGATTCCATCCGGCCTCTTCCGTTAGGATAGTGGAGTTTGGGCTTCGCTGCCATGATGGCCTTTCAGGCTTTCTGGAGAAAAAAAAAAAAAAACCACACACACACACACACACAAAAACCAAATGCGCAGCTCCTCGTAGACGAGCAGTCTTACTTCGTGTCTTCAGTTCTGTGCTCACGGCCTAAATGAATATTCAGGATTTTGGCACAGGAAATCGGTTTTGTTGTTTGTTTGTTTGTTTGCTTTTTTTTTTTTTTATGACTGCGTTTTCCCTCACTCCATAAAAACCTAACACCATTTCCAAATATTAAAAGAAACAACCACCTCGGTTTTCACACCGTTTCTACTTATGACTTCTTATTCTGAATCGGGAAGCTGTCATATACTTTGACCTTGAAAATTTTAAATTTTCCAAATTCGGCCTGGAGAGGCAAGACGCGGAGGGCCGTGGGGAATTATGCACCCTTTGGAACCCTTGCTCTCACAAGCATCATTATCGGTTATCACAGCAACTGGGAGGTGGACGGGCCGAGCAACACTATTGTCTGCAAAATGTGCGTCCGTCGTCCTGCCTGCGGTAGCTTCCCCCTGGGCCCCGCGCGTCCCCCACCCCAACTGGGAGTTGAGCCTCCCACCTTCGGAATGCGCCCAGGCCACGGACTCGGCCACCCGAGACTAGACTCCTGGGCTACCCGGGTCCCCGCTCAGCCCCCGCTACACCGGGGCTTTGGGAGGATCCGAGCTAGTCTCGCACTGAAACCGGCGGATTCAGATCCGCAGAGCGGGTTAATAAAAATACGCACACGGAGCCAAGAATGACCCCAGCCCAGCAAAGGAGCCCACGTCTGCCCAGATGGGGGCGGAGGCGCCAAAAGGACCGGAGGGAGGGAGACGAGAAGGGCTGAATGGGGGCTGGGGAGAGTTGCGACTGACGATGGAGTAAGAGGCTTGGGGCCGAGGAGTGGAGGGAAGGAGAAACGCGGCGAGGAGAGAGGGCGGGTGGGGGCGGCAGGAGGGAGACAGACCTGCAGTCCGCTCGGAGCTCCCGGAGCCGTACAAAGCGCTCGGCGAGCTGTCTTCAGCGAGGCGGGGCCAGCTGGCCGCCAGAAGGCGCTCCGGTGGGCGAGGCTCCGCGAAGTTTCACCAATAGAGACGGCAATGTTTAGCATGCCCCACCCATGTGCAAGGCATTCTGGATACTATGAAAATAGCCCAAATTCAAGGCAATTTCAACAAAAATTTTAGTCTTATGCGAAAGAAATGGCCATTCTAGGGTGGTTAGATTACAACTTTAGTTAAAAGAGACGTGGTAGAGATCCGGTATGGTTAAGGCAACTCGACCTATGCGAAAAGAAAAATTCTTTTTAGGGTTTATATATCTTGTGCGCAGCACTGTTTCTCGGATGTGAGGGCGATCTGGCTGCGACATCTGTCACCCCATTGATCGCCAGGGTTGATTCGGCTGATCTGGCTGGCTAGGCGGGTGTCCCCTTCCTCCCTCACCGCTCCATGTGCGTCCCTCCCGAAGCTGCGCGCTCGGTCGAAGAGGACGACCTTCCCCGATAGAGGAGGACCGTTCTTCGGTCAAGGGTATACGAGTAGCTGCGCTCCCCTGCTAGAACCTCCAAACAAGCTCTCTCAAGGTCCATTTGTAGGAGAACGTAGGGTAGTCAAGCTTCCAAGACTCCAGACACATCCAAATGAGGCGCTGCACGTGGCAGTCTGCCTTTCTTTTCCCAATAAAATCGTAAATATTTTTTAAAAAGCACAAACACCACCACAACACTTTGCAAATTCACAACAGCTATAACTAATTCGTACAGCTATAACTAATTTTGAAGCCTCTTAAAGCAGGTAAAGTACCTACAAGAGGACAAAGTACTTCTATAACATACTATTAAACAGAACCCATATATTTATTATTAAACAGAACTTAAATTGTCTCATTCTGTATATAGATCATACACATATTTTTTTTTCCCGTTTCTTTCTTGACCCCATGATCATCTTGAGCTTTCCCTTCATTTCATACACTTTAAAGACAACCACTCTAAGTCACAGGCTAAACAGAGCACCTTCCTGGAGGGGAGGAAGGGGGGCATTGGGGTGGAGGTATCAGTGGGGCTAAAAAAGTAATTTGGTTGGTAAATAAGTTAAAACTTTAAAAAATAAAGTAAAGCCATCAAGGCTATATTACAGAGTAGAAGGCAGAATTCACATGGATCTCAAAGTTTAAAACATATGCCTTCAAAAGGACTGAGAAACTATTTCTTGTTATTAGAGGCAGCTTCTGCTATTTCTCAAACTATAGATGTTGATTACTGTTTCCTCCATGAGGGGCTCTTGAGAGTACCTGCCTTGAGAAACCTGCAGCGCTGAACAATGGCAGCAAAGAACAAGAGATTTTAATTTCAGTAGATTCCTGTAGCAGGAGTGTGGAGAATGAATTGGGGCGGTGGGAAGGGGAGAGAGAGACCTATTAAATACCCGTGTGTATTAAAGTAGCACCATGAATTTGAAGATGATGGCTATGAAAAGGTAAGATATTAAGGAGGTGGAAGGTAACAGATTTACTAATCATATCACAGGGAGCAGAGGAAAGGAAGAGAAAAAGTCTCCCCCCAAACACATACATTTCCTTTTCCACCCTCCTTCTGTATTTTTCATAACATTTATTGTCATCAAACATATCAGGTATTTTATTTACATATTTTGTTATCTGTTGGTAGATTTAATAGAATGCAAATACCACGAAGTTAGGAATTTTCATAGTTTTTAAAAATATGATTTTTGTATACCCTGCTCCTAGAATAATGCTTAGCCCAGAGTAGGTATTCAGAGAATATGTGTTGGAAAAATGATTACATGAATGAACATTGGTTGGGTGGAGGAGGACAAGGTTTGGGGAAAATAATGAGTTTATTTCTTTCATTCTTACAAGCCATTCATCTGGAAATGTCCACTAGACAGTTAAATAAATGCCAGTGAGGACTCAGAAAACATGACTGAGATGGATCCAACTGGCAGCAAAAGGATGAGCTTATCCAGAAAAGTATGTAAAGTAAGAGAAGCAAGTCAAGAACAGCGGGGCACCACAAGAATCGGAGAAGTCACTTACAAATAAGACTAACAGTATATGTTCAATTTCACCTTTCTAATTCTGACTTAACACAGACAATACTCAGTTTAATGTGGGTAGGCAGTCATATTTTCCAAACCTGCTGAAAGTGATTATTCTTTATTTTTTCTAACCCATCTTTCTGCAAGAATCCACTTTAAGCAAACTAGATAGGACAAGTATTATTCAATTTTGTTTATGAACCAAATATTTATCTCCATTTCCTTATTTCTAATGAGTTGAACCATATCAAATTGCTGATATTTTACTGTATTTCTCCAACCTATAAAAATGTCAACTTCATAAGTCCAACCTAATTAATACAATAGGGGTAATATTATCCCTAGCAGTCTTGTTTACCTGAATGAGAAACTAAAGCAGTATCATAAGACTCTATGATTACATAGGCTTGTGGAGAAATAAATTTCTGTGCCATTTTATAACAGGTACATTTAGGTCATTTTATTCCTTGTAAGGAAAGAGGGAAGCAATTGGCTTACTTTCAGCCTTGGCTATAAATGACTGGTATCAGAGACCGTATTCTTTTTTTTTTTTTTTAGATTTTATTTATCTGACAAAGAGAGAGACAGCTAGAGAGGGAACACAAGCAGGGGGAATGGGAGAGGGAGAAGCAGGCTTCCCGCGGAGCAGGGAGCCCGATGCGGGGCTCGATTCCAGGACCCTGAGATCATGACCTGAGCCCAAGGCAGACGCTTAACGACTGAGCCACCCAGGCACCCGAGACTGTATTCTAACAGCAAGTAGTTTGTCAATTTTGGGGAGCTAAGTTTGATCACATTGTTCTATTCTTGGAGACCCTTGCGGTCACTCTCAATCTGGGATAGTCTTAATCATAGTGGATAGTATGGTAGTAGATAGTAGATAGATTCTACCTACTTGATTTGTTTTCAGTGCCCAGGTAAGTCCTTTCTTTGACTTTTGACAATTTAATTATAATAAAGCATAATATAATTTAATTATAATATAATAGCATGTCACAGCCCTATTTGGGTTCAACCTATTTGGAGTCTTTTGGGCCCCATTCATGGATCTGGATGCCCATTTCCCTCCCCAGGTCTGGGAAGTTTCCAGCCATTGTTGCTTTAATATACTTTCTGTCCATTTCTCTTTCTCTTCTCTTTCTGGAATTCTTATGATATGAATATTGTTTCATATTGTGTCCCATAATTCATTGTGTTCCATAATTCCCATAGGCTTTTTTCACTCTTTTTCATTCTTTTTTCTTTTTCTCCTCTGATGGGGTAATTTCCAGTGTCTCATTCAGGTTGCTGATTCTTCGGCATGGTTGAGTCTCCTTTTGAAACTCTCTATTGAATTCTTCAGTTCACTTATTGTATTTTTCAACCCTAGAATTTCTAGGGTTTGATGGGGTTTTGGGTGGGTTTCTGTTTTGTTTGTTTGTTTGTTTTTGATGGTTGCTATTTCCTTGTTAAACTTGTCATTTTTTTCGTTGTTTTCCTAATTTCATTTAGTTGTCTGTTTTCTTGCAGTTCACTAAGATTTTTCTTAAGAGGATTGTTCTGAATTCTTCATCTGACAGTTCATTGATTTCCATTTCTTTAGGGTAAGTTCTTAAAGCTTTATTAGTTTCCTTTGGTGGTGTCATATTTACTTGATTTTTTGTGATCCTTGATTCTTTACATTGGAATCTGTGTATTTGAGTAATGGGGCTCCTCTTTCAGACTTTACAGATTTACTTTGGGAAAGACAGTTCTTCATCAGTCAGCTCAGTTGGGGTTTTTGGGTGGGTCTGCTGGTAATGTCTTTGAATAGAAGAGGCCTACTATTATGGTCTATTTTTGGGTGAGGCAACTGTTCAAGCTCTGAGGATGGGGATGGGAGAGTGTGTCACTGGGTGAGAACAGCTGGACGGGATTGCTGGCATGGTTCTCTATACAAGTGAGGCTGTTGGAGGGCCCCACAGTACCTGGTGAGGCTTGCTAGATGGTCAGGACTGGGGACTATCTTCAGTAATGGATGGGGCTATGAATTAACTTCCTTGCCTTAGCAGAGTAGCAGGACAGAACCCAAGTCTTATATAGCTCATTGTTTGGGGACCCAAATCAGGCCAGAGTGTGCACTGAATTTTGTGCTCAGGTGAAGCCATTGTTTTTGCTCTGCAGATGGGAAAGCCATGGCTGTGCTCTGCTCCAATGTCACTGAACGGGCTACACAGCTTCCCGTGTGCTCTGGTTAGGTTCCCTGGCTAGATAAGCTGAAGTCTGTATCCAGCGATGAGCAGGGCTATGAATCAGATTCCCTGCCTGGATGCAGCAGGAGAAGCAGCTCTAAAGCTGGTACAGCTCTTCATTTATTTTCTTAATTCAAGCTCACCCACACCCCAGTTCCCTGTCCAAACAGGGCCACTGGCTTTGCTCTGCAAACTGTAGACTCTGCCTGCTTCTAGGCTTGAGTCCTGCTGGGTTACATGGCTTCCAGGTGTTTTAGCCAGCCCTTCTGATCAGATGGGGCCAGAAGACACTCTACAGCAAGTAGGGCCCTGTCTCAGCTCCCTTGCCTGGTGGGAAGGGGGTGGGCTGCTCCAGGCTACTCTCAATTTCCCAAACAGGCTCTCAGGTTGGGAGAAGCCAGAAGCTACCTTCAGCCTTGGCTGTGAATCAATTCCCCTGCCTATGCACAGCATGGGAACATTCTGCACCCCATACCGGCTTTGCTCTGCGGGTGGTCAGCTCTGCTCAGCCACCTCTTAGCTTGAGTGCTGCTGGGCCACACAGCTTCCAGGAGTTGTCACCAGCCCTTCTGGTCAGATGGGGCTGGGAGACACTCCACAGCAGATAGGGTTGTGATTCAGCTGCTTGCCCGGGCATGGACAAACTGAGTTCTAGGGCCAATAAAACTCTGTCTTTGAGGATCTGACTCAGGTGGATTTGCACCCCACCAAGTTCCCTGGTCAGAGTGCACTCCCGCCTTGGTTCTGCAGATGAGCAAAACTGCTGGTTGGGATTACTACTTGGGCACTGCAAGTATGAATTCGGTCTTCTGAGATCTGTGTGCTGGTTGTTGCAAGTTTCTCCCCCCTTTTCCATCACAGATTCCCAGTAGCTGCAGATTCCCCTGATGTGAGATCAGGGAGGGGCTCCTCCAAAATGGCCCACGATGGTGGGGGGAGGCCAGTTGTCCCCCTAGGATTCTCTTTTCCCACTGGAGGAAGGAGAGGCTCAGGGGAGACCTGTCTGTGTGGCACTAGGCTGTCTTGGGGGAGGGGCAATGCAGTCAACATGTAATCACTTCTTACCCTTCTAAAGCAGAAGCTCTTGGTCTCCTTGGGGCAGGGGGCGCTTCAGCCTCAACTGCATTTTCTAGGATTCTCAGTGGTGTCTTGTTTTTGAATAGTTGCTGGTTGTTCTGGTGGGAGGTCATGATGTCAGGAACAACCTATGCTGCCATCTTGGTGATGTCACTCCCCAACATCAGGGTTTTATTTTTGTCGATTTGTTTTTGGCTGAACCAACTGAGGCTTGGTTTATTTATTTGTTTGTTTGTTTAGATTTTAAGTAATCTCTACACCCACCGTGGGGCTCCAATTTACAACCCTGAGATCAAGAGTTGCATGCTGTACTTGATGTAGGAAAGACGTTAGGGTTTGAAGCCGATGGCCAAGAAAGAATTCTTGAGATGGATGTCTTTGGTGCGGAAAGGTGATTTTATTAAAGCACGAGGACAGGACCCGTGGGCTGGAAGAGCTACACTGGGGTCATGAGGAGTGGCCCATTATATACTTTCAAGTTGGGAGGGGGTTAGGGATAGCGTAAGTCTCTAAGGAATTTTGGAAGCAAGGTTTCTAGGACCTTGAGGGGGCTAGCTATTGTTGGGAAAAGGTCATTTATTACCGTCTAATAAAACCTCCAGTCATGAGACCCTTCAGATGTGTATCGGTGGACCATATGCTTGGGGGATGATTGCCAACATGTATCTTGGGGGGTTTAGAGATAAAGGAAGTTTCCAAAGGAATTTTTATACATTAAAGTAGATTTACAGCATCCTGGTGTGTGTGTGGGGGGGGGGGGTGTGTTCAGGCTAGGATTGCCTTTTGCCCTTAACAAAGTATTAACATTGAGGCAGTTGAGTCCCTAGAGGAATGTCACTCTGCCTATTTCAAGGACTTGTCAGTGGGCTCTAGGTAGTAAGGAAATTTAATAATTTTTCTTCTGCCTTTGTTTCCCACGTCATACTAACTTGAACCAACTGAAGCATTTTATTTTATTTTATTTTTTATTTTATTTTGATTTTATCTTTAAGTAATCTCTACACCCAACCTGGGGCTCCAACTTACAACCCAGAAGTCAAGAGTCAAACTCTCTGCTGACTTGAGCTAGCCAGTGCCCTGAGGCTTTTTTTTTTTTAGAAAAGACACTTTAATGGGCTTTTAGTTGGAAGCATGGGCAAGAGGGGGTACCCAGGGCGGTAGACTCCCCCCAAGGGTAAGCTGAGAACTGGGGCTGAGTCTTAGGTGGGTCTCCTGTTCCCAGTGCTCCCCTGCACAGCTCATTCCCCCAAAGGCTCTATGGCAGGCACAGGATGGGGGAGACTGGGAGGGACCACAGAGGCTGCTTGCTTGGACAGGACATCCGATGACTCGGACACCAGCCTCTCATGACGGGTCTTGACCTTCTTCACCAAGCATGGCCTTGGAGGAATTGGCACTGCCGAAGGAGCTGGAGCGCCCACCAGAGCCAAAGCTGTACTAGAAGGAGCTCAGTCGGTAGCGGAGGCCAAGGCCCCTGAAGCCCCTGGAGGCAAGCTCGGCCCACCTGAGTAGCTGCTGGTGGGCTTGGTATGAACATTCACCTTCTGCATCCCACACTCCTGCCGGCTCTCGCCGTCCTCCAGCAGCGTGCGCGGGTGGCGATCTCGCTGACCAGCGCCAGCCTGACGTCCCTGAGCCCTCTGTTCTCGGGCAGCTGCTGCACCAGCTCCTGCTCAGCTCGCTGCGGGGCGTTGGCGTCTTTAATGGTCCCCTCCCCCGCGCCGCTCCGCATCAGCTCTGGTGGCCTCCAGGGAAGCCCTCTGGCCTTGGAGGCCCTCGATCTCAGTCTGGAGTCGGCTGATACTGCGGTTCATCTCGGAAATCTCCGTCTTCGCGCTTTGGGGGGCATCAGTGTGATTCCCAGCCAGTGTCTGCAGCCCCTTGTACTGGATCAGGTACGCGTTCTCAGTCTCGGCCTGGCTGTAGCTGCAGCTGCCGCTGGCGATCCCCTGGTGCAGGCTGGGCCTTGACCTTGGCGGTGATGCCGTCCTGTCCAGGGAGCTCCTGTCGTCCACCGAGGGGACCGCAGAGGTGTCGGAGATCAGCGGCCTGAGGAAGCCCATCTCTCAGGCCGAACCCTCCAGGCGGGACTCCAGCTCTGCCTTATTCATGTAAACTTCATCCAGAGCCTTCCTGCTGAGAGCAGATGCATTCTCCATCTCTGCACGCTCTCTGATCTCTTCCTCCTGCTTATTCCTGTAGTCCTCCGCCAGCCCCTGCATGTCACCACGCTCCACCTCCAGCTTCAGCTTCTCCCCGGGCTACTGTGTCCAGCAGCGGCCCAAGGTTGCCGATGAAGCACTCCGCGTGTTGTCCATGTCACTCTGAACCATCTCCTGCTGCTGCAGGACGCTCCACTTGGTCTCCAGAGTCTTGTTCTGCTGCCCCAGTTTCTGCACCTTGTCCATAAAGGAGGCAAACCTGTTGGGGAGGGTTTTGATGATCTTCTCCTGAGTGCCCACGGCCTGGGTGTTGGGGTTCACCTCCAGCTTAAGAGGGCTCATCAGGCTCTCGTTTGGGGACAGCTGTGGTGCCCTCCATAGCCCCGCTGTAGCCTCCAACCACACTCATGCTGGTGCCCAGGCCACCTCGGAACCTGCTGCCCACCCAGGAGAAGAGCCAGGAATCTGCTTCTACGTGGGAGACCCCAACAGCAGATTTTATTTTATTTTAATTTTTTATTTGACAGAGAGACACAGCGAGAGAGGGAACACAAGCAGGGGGAGTGGGAGAGGGAGAAGCGGGCCTCCCGCAGAGCAGGGAGCCTGATGCGGGGCTCGATTCCAGGACCCTGGGACCATGACCTGAGCCGAAGGCAGACGCTTAACGACTGAGCCACCCAGGCGCCCCAACAGCAGATTTTATTAGCAGGAAGGATGGCGGGAGCTCAGATCTGTAGGGCCTCTGAAGGGGCAGGGTGGGCAGATGATTCCAGGAAGTTAGACAAATGCTGTCGAGTTCATAGTCAGGGCAGCTGTGTTCTGATGGGAGGGCACACTTAGGGATTCAGCAGTACCCCTTGGGTAAATTGTGTTCCTAAAAAATTCTTTCGAGGATCCAAAGAATGTTTGGGAAGTGACTTTCCTGTGGAATCCTGTATGTAATTCATGACGTGATGAGTTTCGTTTGAAGGTTTATATTGTGCATATGAGTATGCTGTGAAGAGCTGAAAACATACAAGGTAGGTATTAATTATGAAGCAAGATGAAATCGGCAACAAGAAATCGTCTCCACCTACTTTTTTCTTTTTTTTAAAGATTTTATTTATTTATTTGAGAGAGAGAGAATGAGAGAGAGCACATGAGAGGGGGGAGGGTCAGAGGGAGAAGCAGACTCCCTGCCGAGCAGGGAGCCTGATGTGGGACTCGATGTGGGACTCGATCCAGGGACTCCAGGATCATGACCTGAGCCGAAGGCAGTCACTTAACCAACTGAGCCACCCAGGCGCCCCTCCACCTACTTTTTTCTTTTTTTAAATATTCCTAGTCACCTAACTTGCTAAATGCTAAATTTAAAAAAAGCCTCAAAAAATAAAATAAAATAAAATAAAAATAAGTCTCCAGATTGTAGGATAACTCTTTACATTGCTGCTCTAAGCTCATGCTTCTAATTTCATGGCAGTAACACTGTATGAACTAAGCATTAAGAAGTTATAAAATACCAAATTCCCACATTAGGAAATACGAATGTTATCTTGTTGTTTAAAGATTTTAAGTAATCTCTACATCCAGCACAGGGCTTGAACTCACAACCCTGAGATCAGGAGTTGCATGCTCTACCAACTGAGCCAGCCAGGAACCCCACTGTTATCTTTTGATGGAAGAACACTGAAAATAAAAAGGGAACACTCAAATCATTTTTCTTTCTTTAACTGTTAACTTTATTTGGAGCAGAATTTTCCTTACATAAAGTTAATGTTTTTAAACACCTTCGGACAAACTATTCAAAACACAGTGTTTTATTTCAGAAGGGGCTTGTGTCAGTGGTTTTCTGTCCTCCTCTATTCTCATCATTATGAATATTTGCTTTTTAAATAAATATATTCTCAGCTATTTCCTTGGATTCAAATCCGGTGACTAAACTGCTATCAGTACTAAGACATCTGAGATCAGAAGACTGTTTGGGTCATTTCAAATTCACATTAGCACAGTGTCTCTAAGAAACTGATAATACAGATTGATGTGATGCTTGCCTCCAGTTTGTCTTCTTAATAGTTTCCATGAGAGGGTCCTCACAATAAGTTATATAAAATACAGTACTTTGGTTGGAACTTGTAAAAATAATTCTAAAAATTAAGCACATATATTGAACAAACGAGTTGCTATAGTATGCTTTAAATGATATAAAATAATTAGCATGTCAAACATTTTCTTATAAACGTATTGCTTTTGGTCATACACTGAGCTGGAACATACAGCCTGTGTTCCTTTTCTCCTAAATGGCACAAGACGATGGCTCGATGGCAGGGAAACACCACTTCACGAGAAAAGGTGGTGCCCATGAGCCCCAGCAGTACTGGTATTTGTACTTAGGCGTTACCTTGATTGTATTCGATTTTTGATAACGTCAGAAGATGACACAATGTCAATTAGTTATATGTATACAGTCCTTTAGGCTATCTAAGAGAGGTGTCCAAAAAAAACTGTTTGAAAATCCATTTTCTTCCTACTTAAACCCTATCATGCACGAGCTGGGTGAGTGCTTAGTAATTAATGGAATTTTATTGTAAGATGAACAATCACACCAAGAGTAGCTCTTCTGCCCACGCAGCTTGCCTTGCAGTTCACACATGTACCCCCGGCACAGCACTATCACTGGACCTTTGGGTGTGCAGTGAGAGCCATCCCTGTGCCATTTCCCGACGTCCCAAAAAGCTCTCTGACCGGAAATGAGGTATAGTCATGGATAAGGTACAGTGAAACGCTTTCATTCCTCTTGGTGTCTTATGGTACATCGTATAATTCTCTACTAACTAAAAGATATACACTCCAGGTAGCATTTGATTTTCACTTAACAAAAAATGGTCACGATTCCCTTCTATAGTAAACAGCATGTATACACATTCGTCCTTTACCCATTACGGGGGGCAAAAAAAAAAAAAGAGAACTTTCTAGGATTTTGCTGGTTCTTTAGAATTTACATTGTTTTTTCAGTCTTCTGGTTTTCTCAACTGCACATCAGCTTCTCGACTTTCACATGGATAAGCATGTTTGGCTTTCTAAGAGAAGTTGTTTACCCATAAATAAAGGAAAAAGTAAGAGGACGAAAACGGAAATATTTTCTGAATTTGGGCCCACAAAAGTATTACAAAAACAATTTTATAATGTGTAATAACCAGGTGACTAGGTTTTTTCAATTTAAAAAATGTCATGACCTTAATATAAGCTAGAGTGCCAAGAATATAGTATTCACAATCCATTCGCTTCTCTAAGAGGTATTTACAATTTAAAACCAGCTTTCCAGCAAGCTGGGTAAGGTTACAGATTAACTTACTTTTTATATATAATACAGAAAGGGAAAATAAATATTAATTGCAGTAAAGGACTCATCTCTGAAAACACATTTTCTGTTGCTTTAGATAATGAGTTGAGAATATAATACAGAAGTGAACTCAGCTTCAAGTTGTGCTTACATATACATATTTGTTTTCTGAAGCTTTGCTGCCAGTTTGTTAACAGAAAATATTACCTATCAAATCCACATCCATTATGTGCTTTTCTCATGCCCCTAGGGATCATAGTGCTTGGTCAAGTACATTGTTGTGCCAGATTCTCCAAAGCAGAAATTACTCCCTGATTTAGATTAGGGCCCCTTGGGAGCCATGGCAATTTGTTCAGGCTGCAACTTACTACCAATACATCAAAGCAATAATTTACCCACATATTGGGTTGAATCATACCAAAGTGCCAATATTCACTTTAATCTATCATTTTACCCTACAGAAATGACAGACAATTTCATATGGCTCAACCTGCTAGATCCTGGAACCTGGAACCAAATGAGAGTAGCTTGGGGCCAGGGAGAATGTGAGTCAACACACTGTTGAGTTCGTATCGTGTTCCCTGGCGGAGACCTTCCCTCCTGCCTTTCAGGTAACCACTGCTGGAGGCAGACGTACCCTACAGAGATGGACGAAGAGCGGACCTTTTGTCTTTTTCTGTCTCCAAACTAGCTTTGTCATTTTCAAAATTGCTGTAAACATTCCTCTCAATGGAACAGCCTCTGTCCAACAAATAGAGTTCCCACTGTGTGAAGAAACTACACAAGGGTTAAGAGTTCAAATGTGGCACGCTACCGACATGACCCTCGTGGTAGCCGGGACTTCCCAGGTCAGTGGAACCTCTCCCATAAATCTTTCCTGCTCCCCAAAGTGCCCTGAGAATGTGGCTAGGACAGAAGGTTCTTTGTCGTCTGTTCCTAGCCAGGCCTGGAGAACTGAGCTGTATGCAAAAGTTGATCAGTTATTATAATAACAAAATCTTCTGCTGCTTTGAAACTTAGCTTTTTGGTCGTGCATCTTGATAGGGATACAAGTTTAACGGACTGTGTTGACCTTTATGTTAAAGACCTGTTGGCTTCAAAGGCTTCCCTTTTGGGGGTACTTATACAACTGGATTTCAAAAATGGAGGAAACATAAAAAAAGCGGGAGAAAATAGAATGTGATGGTCCAGCGTAATAAAACCTGGTTCATATCTCCAACCACCTTGCATATCTCCAACCACCAAAAAGGGTTGTTGTAAAAATTTCAAAAACTATTTAGAGTTCTTCCAGCTGGGAAATTCATTGCATAATAGTATTTTTAGAACAGCACAGTGGTGTCACAAAATCAAACCAATAACCTGATATCGAGAAAAGCAGAAGATCATTTATCTAGCTCTGAGGTTGGTCCAAGAAAGCCTGAAGTACCAGCGTGCCACATTTAAAATTTAACCGCTTCACAAATATCTGCCCGCGTTGAGTAAATAACCCTCTATCGGGTGGCCTTCAATTGCACCCCTGCTGCAATACTGCATCAGTATTATTACATTTTTAAAAATCTGTATAAAATATTATCTGGAACCCCAAAGGAAAATCAATTAATTCTTAAAAAGTTCATTACAAAGTTGACTGTATAAAATGCTAAAACATAATCCATATATACAAAATGCGCTGTTTAAGAAAATAATGGGACCCAGTTTTAGAATAAAATAATTTTGTACAAAAAAAGGGTATTGCATTCAAATCAATATTTAAAAAAAATCTTAAAAAGAATATTGAAATGTCTTAGTTCAGAAGAGTAACTATAAAGTGTTTGCTTTCACACCATCTGCCGGTTTCTTGCCGGCAGAACACCAGTTGGCCGAGGGACCGTGTCTTGCTTTCCCCTGAGCCCAGAAGCTTCATGCTGGTCATCGCCGAGACGCGTACTTAGAAACCCAGTCGGTCCGGCCATGCACTGGCTGGGCAGCTGGAGGTCGGGGCATCAGCCCGGGAGTGCTTCTAGGCTGGGTGTGGAAGAAAGGTCGTCCGGGATGAGGTCTCACAGCCTTCAGGGAAGAATAGCCTGCAATTAAAGAGGAAGGTGGGTCGGACTGATATGGGACTCCCGCAAACAAAGGAAATAAATGCAGCTTGGCGACAAAAATATCAGAAAATGGGAGTTCAAGAGAAGCACTGGTGGGCGACTCACAGTCTTCCCTCTCTCGCTGAAGGATAACTCTATTCTAGTGTTGTCCGGCCAAGAATAGTGGTGTCATTCCTGACCCCTCTTTTTTCACAGCCCACGTGTCATGGGTCAGCAAATGCCACTGGCTCTCCCTTCCAGATACACTCAGAACCCGGCCCAGCTCAGCTCTCAGCAGCCTGGCCCATCACTCCCTGCCTGGATAATTCTGGCAGCCAGTTGGTTTCCCTGCTTCCAACCTTGTTCCCGGCCCCCAGCCTAATGACAACCTGCATGTGAGTGAGGCTGCAAGATGCAAGTCAGATGGCCTCTCGCCTCTTCTCCAGACCCTCCGCTGGCTCCCATGTCCCACGCAGTCAGTGACAGCAAGCTTACGGTGGCCTGCAGGGCCTCATACCACCCCACCTTCGGTTACCCCTCTCTCCTGCTTCCAGGCCCATGCACTAGGAACCCAGTGCTGGGGGCAGTCTCACCCACACCGCAGGGCTACCCGCTCACCTCCTTCACACCTTCACTCAACAGTTCCTTTGCGGTGCGGTCTTCTTTGGCCACGCTCTTTATTTTATTTATTTTTAATTATTATTATTATTTTTTAACATATAATGTATTATTTGTTTCAGGGGTACCGGTCTGTGATTGATCAGTCTTACACAATTCACATCGCTCACCATAGTACATACCCTCCCCAATGTCCATCACCCAGCCACCCCATCCCTCTCACCCCGCACCACTCCAGCAACCCTCAGTTTGTTTCCTGAGATTAAGATTCTCTTATGGTTTGGCCTCCCTCTTTAAAAACGCATACTCCAACTTCCACCTTCCTTATATCCCGCCTACTTCATTTTTCTCCTCAGCACTGGTGAGCATCTGCTTCGGTTTACTTATTGTGTGTGGGGTGTAAGTTCGTGGGACAGGGAGTCTTGTCGGTCTCCTTCGTTGGTGGGTCCTCGGCCTACAACATGCCTGGCACAAAGCCATTATTCGAGGACCGTTTGATGAGCCGCTTCATGAATAGCCCAAAACAGAACTCACCAGGAGAAGGGTCTGGAATAGGTGCCAAGTGTACCCTCTGCACAGCAGAACCAACTTCTTTTTTCAGAAAGGATGGGATATAGTTTCCAGTCAGTCCACTAGAACTTGTTGAACTGGAACCAACTGATTCACAAAAGCAAAAGCTCATTACTACAAAGACCCCACGTGCACATAACACCAACAGGGTTACACGGGTGCGGAACAATAAAGAATTGGGCATTTACTTTTAGGGGGAAATACGATAAAAACAGTGAACTGCGAGCAGAGCATTCCTCCACACCACACTGTCGGAAAGACGGGGAAGGGGGGCAGCAAAGACAGGGCCACTCCTATACCCTGCGCCTGAACGGAGCCTGGATGCTTGGTTCGTTCAAGACAAAGGACATGTGCGGGGCGCCTGGGTGGCTCAGTCGTTAAGCGCCTGCCTTCAGCTCAGGTCATGATCCCAGGGTTCTGGGATCGAGCCCCGCATTGGGCTCCCTGCTCCATGGGAAGCCTGCTTCTCCCTCTCCCACTCCCCCTGCTTGTGTTCCCTCTCTCGCTGTGTCTCTCTCTGTCAAATAAATAAATAGAAAATCTTTAAAAGAAAAGAAAAGGGACATATGCATTTTTCTTTCTTTTTTGGAATAACGGGTTTAGCCTGTTCCAAAATTTGCTTTTTCCACGCTGTAACAGAGAATAGTTATCCTTCCATGTCAGTATATACAAATTCTAGAATCTGGCTAAACCATAATTCAGCGAACTGTTCTCTTACTGAGCAGTACACAGGTGATCTTAATTATTTAGCTATGGGGGCACTTGGGTGGCTCAGTCGGTTAAGCGTCTGCCTTCGGCTTAGGTCATGATCCCAGGGTCCTGGGATCGAGTCCCGCATCGGGCTCCCTGCTCCGTGGGAAGCCTGCTTCTCCCTCTCCCACTCCCCCTGCTTGTGTTCCCTCTCTTGCTGTGTCTCTCTCTGTCAAATATAAATCAAATCTTTAAAAAAATTATTTAGTTATGACAAATAATTCTACGCTAAATACTCTGGCCCGTAATCAGAAAAAGTAATGATTTATATTAAATATATTCATTTTTTATGACATTTTCATAATGAGAGTGTTTTAAGGGCTGGAACTGTATGCGACTCATCTTACTATTCCAGGAGGTTAATGGGATGCCTTATATGTAGCAGTAATCAATACATATTGGATGGATGAACAGAGATCGATAAGCCTCATTAAGACTTCAGGTACACAAAGAATGAGGAACAATGTTATTACAGGCCGTTATACAAACGGAAGTTATATTGGGGGGAAAAGAGAGAATGTGTGGCAGAGTGGCAATGCCTGGGTAAGGGGCTGTGTTGTGCTAGGGCACATTCTGCATTTTTGGTGAAGAGATACGAAAAAAAAAATGGGAAGAGAATTTGAACAGGTTAAGTCACAAACGGGGAAAAACGTATAGTCCGTGAACACACGAGAAGATGCTCCACTTCATTAGTACACAGGACATGCAAGCTGAAGTCACAACAAGATGACGTCTCACACCCATCAGACCAGCACACAGTTTGCAATCTCAACAGTACCAAGTGCCATCAAGGATGCAGCACCACTCCCAGACCCTGCCGGAGAGCAATTTGGCAACATCTGTAAAGTCAAAGATGAGCACACCCTTTAACCTGTTTACATTATCCCCAGAGAAACCTTCACGCAGGTGCGTGGCAAGAGGGTACACCGAGGTTCATTTCCACACTCCTCCTCACAGCAAAGATGGTTCCCAACTTACACGCTCATCAAGAAGAGAAGGATAAATACATTATGGTCCAGTAAAAGTAATAAATTATGGGATGATACAGTGATATATGTTATATATGTTTTATAATATATACTATGATATGTCTTACATGTATGTGTAATTGCTGTATCATAATATAATTACTAAAAGGAGTGGAGATCCAGAATTATGTTTGTACTAATTTTTGAACATGTAAGAACATACTGTGTGGTTCATGAATCTTTTAAAAATGCATAGAAATAATAAACACTCAAATCAGGTGGGGGTCGGAGGGAGAGGGGGAAGAGGGAAAGGGTAGGAAGGCCTAGATAGTGGGCTTCATGAGTATTTGCAAAGTTTGACTCCTTGACCTGGTGGTGGTGGGTACATGGCTGTTGATACCTCATTTCCTTCTTTTTTGTATTTCTCAAAATAAATGAACGTGTAATGGATAAAGCCGGGAGAAGGGACGCCCAGATGTTTTTCCCTGGCAGTGTGGAAAGAGAAGCAATGCATGGCAGGGGCTGCCTGTGTGAGGGAAAATGAGGCGGGAAAGGGGCCTGCTGGGAATGGGGTTAGCCCGTCTGGAAGGCTTATGAAACTCATTTCTCATTTTAAAAAAAGGTGGGTATGAGAAAAAAAAAAAAGTGGGGATGGCCCTCTGAGCTGTCCACCTTCCAACCAGAAGAGGTTTTTCGATGCTCTGGACTAAGGCTGGGTCATCAGAGGGAGGGGATGAGATGGAGCAAGGCAGATGGAGCTAAGTTGGATGGCCAGCAGCACAGGGCCTCGGAAGCCAGAGGTGCCTGGCTCCCCAGCTACGCTGAGGGCAGACCCTGCGGCAGCTGGCTGGGTCCCCAGAGCCTGCTGCCAAGAAAGAGACAGGAACATGGCCTTGAAAAAGGGGCCCTGGGTTTCCACCCCAGAAAACCCTCTCATTTCCGTTAGCTTGTCTCTCCGGACCCATCCTGCCACATCCAGAGAATTTGCCTCTTGTCATTTAGGAGTTAATAATCACTACTCACCGGAATTTATTTTGCTGATTACTGATACTGTTCCTGAAGATTTTCCAGACAAACCAGAACTAGACCACGGATTAGATGGAATAAAATCCTTGCCTGGATTTGGAAGTATGCCGTTTCTCATATTTATTCCTAATAGGGAAGAAATGATTTTCAAATGCAAAATACATTATTTCGTCTTGCACCAGATTTCAGTGGCAAACTCATCCCAGAATTCACTTTGTCTAAACTTCCTATGGTTCAATCGTCAGAGCAAAAACTGACCATGAGGTTGTCCGATAGAACGCAGAGGAAAGGAGGAAAGATGGCGACCTGGGGTTTAGTACGCCCAGAGGATGGGCAGCCTGAGAGAGGTCTCCTAAACTTCTCCCAACAGATCTGTCTCACGTCTTCTCTCTTGGCCCCTCTGGTGCTATCCTGGGCGTCAGTGCTTCTGGTCTTTCCCACAGGTACCCCTGCATAGGCCACTGCCTGTCTGTCACCTTCCCAAGTTCCTCTCTGCCCCCCTTCCGCCCGGCCACCTCTGCAGCCCCCTGCTCTCCTCTTTCTGCATTCTGTCCCCCAGACCCCTCTTCATACCTGACCTGGACCATGAGCACCATCAAGTGCTGGTGACCCTCACGGACTCCCTCACGCCCAAGGCTGCCTTGACCTTAATCAATCATCTCAACCTCAAGCCAAACCACCCACTAGACCGCCCACTTGCCCATTTATGTCAAGCACTGCAGCTATTTTTCAGAACTGAAAAGACTGAATTCATCTTTTATCCTCCTTCCTCTCCTAGAGCCAAAAAGAAATAACTAATTCCCTCCCAGCTGGCTCCCTTTGGCCTGTGGCCCCTGGAGTTGGGGGTTTCTGCCCCTGACACCTGGACCACTGTTGTTCCCTGTTACCTGCTCTCTCTTCTTCCAGGTCATCCTGGGAGGCCAACCAAGGGCGAGGAGCCAATCCACCAGTGGGGCCTTCTTCCCACCTCATGTCCCGTGGGTCTTGCAGCCCCAGCCTGAGCCACACCACTCCCCTCACCTGCACGAGAGCTATAGCCTGCCTTCATCCACTCAGCACGAAGATGGGCATGAACCCAGCATGCTCTCCAATTAAAACCCTTCAACAGCTTCCTGCTGCTTGTGAAATAAATCTCAAATGTCTTACAAGACTCCCAAAGATGCCTCGTGCTACGTATATCTCCTCTTACCACGCTCGGGCCACGCCGGCCCCTCTGCCCTTCCCCTCACAAGCCAAGCCCTTTCCTGCCTCCCAGGCTCCCCACTTGCTGCTTCCCCTGCCTGCTTTGTTCTGCCCATTTGTCCCTCCCCATTCTGTGGGGGCCCAGCCAGGAGTCACGTGCTCAGACAGGCCCTTCCTGAGCATTCTGTCTACAGCGGTGCTTCCTCCCTGCCTCCAATCACCGCCGGAACTACTGGTTGTCTATTTGTTTAGGGTCTGGCTCCCACCACTAGAATATAAGCTGCACGGGGGCGAGAGTATTGTCTACAGGGCTGTGGTACAAAGTCACCGCATAGACGGTGGTCCCACTTGGCCACTGTGCTCACCATGATTTCCCCAGTGCCTCGGACACATTCGATGCTCAGTACGTATGTACTGATTGAATGAATCTGTGAATGAATGGTTGGCTGGTGCTGTAAGCTTGGAATCGGGAGAATCTGGAGAGAGGCTTGTGCACCCATCAAACTAGAGCATGTACACTTACCCCCTGTAATACTGCCAGGTGGTGTGACTGAGCACCTACCCCGGTCTCCTGAGAGTACATAGGACTGGTCATTGTTCCTAACCCTGGTCTGGTGCAGGGGCCTCAGGAGTGCCCCCTGGCTCTCACCATCAGTTCCTCCCTCCTGGGCGGCCAGACCCAGTTTCCACTACAACATTTCTTCTTATGCAACTATATATATATATAAAATGTGAGGCCTGGGCTTCAGCAAATATTTTTGTAATGTTCCTGCCAGTTCTGAAGATCTAGAAGGCCCTGGGCACTTGCCTTTCAAAACAGAATCTCTGTGAATACGTGATTCCGGGGAAATGGTTTCTGAGGATGAAAGTAAAGGCAAGCATTTCTATTACCAGGCAAGTATCGCGAGTGCTTCAGGTAGTGTTGCTTGGCCGCAGACCTCAGGGTTGGTGTGTCTCGCCTCTGATAGGAGGTCTGGGTGGGGGCGCTGCTGCCTGTACTGATGGGCTCAGAGGGCTTCAGGTCCAGAACACTCTCAAATCTGAAGCAAGGGAACATGGCTTAGATCCGCATGAGACGGAAAGCATCATGAGAGAGGTACAGATCATTTCACAAACCCCAGACTCGATCTGTGTACAGAGCCCAGGTGCACACTTGCCTGCAAAGAGTCTCCTCACTCTGTCTATTCTTGTTTTTCAGGTCAATCTTGGTGAGGGACGGACTGAAATCCAAGTCATCCAAGTCAGCCCAGTCATCGGAATCCTTTGTCGACCGGGACACAAGCCCCCACCTTCTCCGACTCTTGGGCTTGATCTCCCCATTTTTGTGTTCCAGGCCAGCTAGCATTTTCTGTGCATCCAAGGAGTGGGGGATAAAGTCATACTTGGTATTAATGGAGCTCACCCATGAGTAATCCCCATTCCAAATTTCCTCAGTGATGAAAAGGAGGATCCGGGGACATATCATTCTCAACATGCAACCATGGGAAGTACGTTCCTGGGCCTCTGTCTCTCACCTCTCCTGCACACATCACACCCATTGGCAGCCTATAGGGACACTCAGGTGTACAAGATAAGGATTTTTAAAAAGAAATTTTTTAAAAAATAGATTTATTTTTGAGAGAGAGAGTGAGAGAGAGAGAGGGAAGGGACAGAGGGAGAGGGACAGAGAGCATTAGAAGGCTCCACGCTGAGCGCAAATATGCAGTGCTCAATCTCACGACCACAAGATCATGACCTGAGCCAAAATCAAGAGTCCGGCACTTAACCACTGACTGCATCACCCAGGTGCCCCTAAAAAGAAATTTAAGGTGCTTCTCACACATGGGGAGGATAGCTAGGTTGTCATCTGGGCCTCATCCCTGAAAGCATTGACATGCTTTATTCTGTCATAAACAGAGATGCAGGAGAATACAGCTCAGATATCAGTCATCTTGCCATTCACCGAAAACACTGCAGATATGCTTTCTTTGCCTTCTTAGTAGATCTGGATACTATTTAATTACAGAACTAGCTACAATAGGAAATTTCCAAATACACATTGCTTCCAAAGTTGTGGGCTGGGGTACAGCGAACAGTCTAAAGATACCACTCTGGTAACCTCATGCGGTATCTCAGTGTTGGTTGGGAGCTGGGACTCAGTGAATGAATACGAGTTGACAGAAAAAATACTGCCTTTGCATAAAGCTGTCAGAAAAATCAGACTCTCAGACAGCATTACAAAGCTACTGGTAACTAGATGCCCTTTTCAGGTTATTATTGAATCTAACACTCATTCTTTTTTCTTGAGCACCAGTCCAAGAGAAGGAGAAAGATCTGGGCTCAATTAACAGCCTAGCATTAACAGCATTCATAGGAATAACAACTATAAATTTTATTATGGCACTTTGTGATTTTTCAAAACATCTTCACAATTAGCGGGACCTTTTATTGTCATGCACAGCCTGGTCTGGGGGGCAAGACAGGCATTAGGATCTTCCTTTTACAGATGAGGAAACTCATTAATCCACAGGGATTAATAATAACAATGACTAACATTTATCAAGTTCTGATGAAGTGTCAGCTACTATTTTAAATTCTTTCAAGTATTAACTCATTAATCCCCCAAAAGAACTGTTATCAGGTAGATGCAATTATTACCCCGATCTTAGAGACGAGGAAGGAGGAGCTGGGAGGCCGGGGAACTTGCCCAGGGGCATGAAGCCAGGAAGTGGCAGAGCTGAGACTGGAGAGCCTGGCCCCGTGAGCGCTCCAGGCAGCTCTCAGCCACCATACTGCAGGTGCCTGCCACCAGCACTGATATGAACAGACACAGCCAGAACCTGAATTTAGACCTTCAACTCCAAGGCCAAAGCGCTTTTCACTATTCCACGATATTGCAAAGATACATTTACTGTAATTAACGGTCACTGTAATTAGACTTTATATGCTGAAAAAAGAAAATCTTGCACACAATCAGTGGGGTCAGAAGAGGAACAGGCCAGACAAGTCTCGCTAGCAAATCTTCACTGCTTACCGACGGAGGATTCTTGGTATGGAGGGATGGGAAGAGCAACGGGCTTGGCTTGTCCTCCGGGAGATGGTTCGGGTGATCTGTCCTGGAAGCCTCTGCTTTGAAGGGGTACATGAGATGCTGAGGGGGCTGGCTGGCTTGATGTTGTCTCGAAGAAATCCGCGGGTGTGGCTTGGTTGGGGGCTGGGTGGGGGGGACCGGCTTGATGTGAGGAGGTGGGCCAGCCTTTTCCAGGACATCCTTCTGTGCTTTTCCTGAATCTTGAAGGCTCTGTGTGGTGCTGCCCAGTGGATGCCCAATCTGGAAGTAAGGATATCGAAGAGCCTGGAATAATACATAGGGCTGCTTTAGGAGAAAAGTCTATCCAGGAAGGTTAATAGCATCAGGCTCACTGAGCTACACTTCACGGGACCAGTTTACTGTAGCTTCTTAGCCTAAACCAACTAGAAAACAGCATTGAATGTGTGATACTCTGTATGAGCTTCCTTATCTAAAATGTAAAATGTATACATTTAAAATTATTTGGATAAAGCAGCCAGTAATAGTACTATTACCTTTGCTACTTCTGAAAAGTATCTGGCTCAACAGATGCTGGCTTTTTTCTTTTTTTTTTTTCTTTGAAACTTCCATTTAATATAAGTAGACCTCATTAAAAGATTTAAAGGATATTTAAATAATTTCCATATGCATTGTATCATGGAGCCATAGAAATACTGGTCTGTGCTGGCAAATCCTAATTTTTGGTATATAGTTTGTTTGTTTGTTTGTTTAAATTTAATTAATTAACATATAATGTATTATTGGTTTCAGAGGTACAGGTCTGTGATTCATCAGTCTTACACAATACCCAGTCAGATGCTGGCTTTGTAATTTACTTGCTATATATCTTTTTTTTTTTTTAGAGAGGGAGAGAGAAGGGGGTGGGCAGAGGGAGAGGGAGAGAGAGGGAATCTCAAGCAGACTCCCTGCTGAGCGTGAGCCAATGTGGGGCTTGAGCTCACAACCCTGAGATCACGACCTGAGCTGAAATCAAGAGTTGGACACTTAACTGACTGAGCCACCCAGGTGCCCCTGCTATATGTCTTAAATGTAATATATTTCACCTTTCTGAGCCAATTTCCTCAGCCCGTAAAAAGAAAAAAAAATAATATAAAACTGAGAAAAAAAAAAAAATGAGAGCCAAACACAATAATCTTGGAAGACTCTGAAGAATTAAGTGTAAAATGAGCCAGTATTTTACCCCAGGAATGCCAAGAATGTAATACGTGATAAAGTTAAACCCTGGCTATCAACAACAACTAACAAACCTTGTTGGTTGTTCTGAACAATCCAGTTTTCCGGATAGTCAGGGGATAAATCTTAAAGGGCTGGGTTCACAATTCTTTCTGAAATATTCCCTGTATTCCCTAGTCTTTTTGAATGGAAATCACCAAACAGAACATAACCTTTCTTAATAACTCTGGGTTATAAACATCTGTAATAATTATATGTAAGTGTAGACACAGAGGGCGATACCATGGAGAGTCTGGTAGCGGTTCTGGACCCTGGCATCTAACTTGAAAAGTCTCTGTAGTTCCAGGCATTTTTGCAAACTGATCTGGGGCTGTTTTTAGCTTTTCTGATGCTATTCTTAAAAGTACACATTGTTCTCTTGGTTCCTTGCTACAGATTTTTTTCTTTTCATCTCTTGGGTACAACCTTTAAAAAACTGGGTTCGTCAGAAAGCTTCTCTCCTGCCTTCAGGATATTTGTGAATTTCATCCCCCGGAGTGCACTTCTGAGAGTTTTCCAACCCCGGCCACCCAGAGTCTCATGGTACCAAATTATGGCTCTTTCTTCTCTGAGCCTTTGGAGCTGCTTTTCCATAATTCCTTAACCCCCAACTATTGTCTCTCTGGTTCTCGCAAATTCTAACATCACATCAGCCCTATCTTCAAACATCCCCGTCACTTTTGTTTAGCCAAATCATGTCTCTGATTAGAACTGGTCACCTTTGTCATTCTGAGCCATGTAACCGCCAACCGGGGCCACAGAGAAGGAGCCAGACATGCTAATGCAGAGGGAGGCTTGCAAGAGGCATGGGAGTGGCTGAGGCCATAGCTCTACCACGTCTCTGGGTGCATTTTATCATCCAGGTCAAAGTGACCTAGGGGAAGGCAGGTTGAGAAAACAGGAGGTATGAAGCAGGAGACCCACCATCTGTGTCATCGAACTGCAGCCTGGTTGCACTGTCTGTACTAGTTGCTGGATGAATGATTAGGAGAAATCGCTTCAGCTTTCCGAGATTCAGTTTTCTCACTTACAGAGTGAAAATAGTACCACTGATTTCACAGAATCTTCATAGGTTCAAATCACGTAAAAACATACTAAAGCATCTACAAACTATTAAGTGCTATAAAGTATTAACGATACTTATCATCCTAGCTCTATCTCGTCTGTCGCTCTCTGTGTCAGCTGTGAAACAAGGGAGCTGGATTTCACAAGATATTTTCAAATTCCCTTTTGGCAACCAGTATTGCCTTACAAGCAAACTGCTCCGTAATCTTAACTTAGAGAATATCTTTGAAAACACTCTCCAAAGATGGGTAGATATATCTGCTTATTTTCATTTCCTCCTCTGTGGCGATGGGAAACTGTATGCCAATTTTCAAAGAAACTGTATTGTTTAAACCTTTAACTATATACAGTAAGTTTCAAACTATTTTATGTTTTTATATATAATATTACCATTAGTGGCATTTCATACTATTTTTCACCCATCATACCAAATGAAATACTTCCTATGAAACTTATAGGAATTATTCAGAGTCAGATATGAACTTCCTAAGAAATGCATCGAACAGAAGGAAATGGAAGACAACCTGACTAGCTGTTGGCCGTTTCTTGGGATCCCACTGGAGCATGTCTCTCAGGAGCTGAATGGCTTCGCTGCTCGCATTGGGAATCAGGGTCTTTAAGTTATTGGGTACACACTGGGGCCAGCGGAAATTCATCGCACTAGAGAGTTGGTAGCCTTCAGGCCAGTCGGTCTGAAAGAAGGAAGACACAGAAGATCTTGCTTAGCCGACTTGTTGTGATAGTTTCTATTGTGGCCCATGTAACCCTAACGGAAAAGCAATCATGTCATTACCGTGCTCATACTCACAGTGCGGCACCGTGTGCGATGAAACACAGAGGATGCTAATGGAGGAACTACAAAGAACATGAAGTCAGAGGAACAGTGGGAAACACACTGAATTTGCCACCAACTGGTTTTATAACTCCTTATTTTTTTAAAGATTTATTTATTTATTTATTTGACAGAGAGAGAGAGACACAGCAAGAGAGGGAACACAAGCAGGGGGAGCGGGAGAGGGAGAAGCAGGCTTCCCGCCAAGCAGGGAGCCCGATGTGGGGCTCGATCCCAGGACCCTGGGATCATGACCTGAGCCGAAGGCAGACGCTTAACGACTGAGCCACCCAGGTGCAGGACAATATCCCCATCTTGATCATTCAAAATAACCATGTGGAGAAGTCCTGCAGTAAAGAAAGCTGTTCCATTCAGTCTCAAGCTCTCCACTGTTCCATGCATTATTCCCACTAAATTCTGGAGGTAATACAGAAAAAGATGAGCAAATAATCTTTAAGGCCCCTTCTAGTTCCAACACTACTATTTTACAAAACACATTCTGGTATAATTGCTTTTATCTTTTTTTAAGGTCAAGTGGCACTACGTATCGCTAATGTCATTTATTCAGTTAGATGGTTATTGAGTGCTTACTATATGTTTAGTGTTGTTGGGTATCCGAAAATAATCCAGTATAGATCCTGCCCTTAAGGATGTTACTGTCCAAAAAGAGAAAATAAGACATTTATTTAAAAACACAATAATACAGAGGAAAGAAAGTGATGAGGGTCACAAGAGAGGTACAGGCATCCAGAGGAGGTAAAGATTCCAGCAAAAGACTCTGGAAATCTTGAAAAGGTGGCACTCATGATTTATTCAAATGATCTAAAATGTTTTGAGGGTCTAGTCTGTACGAGCAATGGTGCTAGGACCTGGAAAATTAATACCAATAAACACAAGCCTATGGTCCAGGGCACAGAGATGTATAGGGATAAAGATATTAGTAACGCAGAACACAGCTGAAATGGAGATGAGAGCAGAGCAGCAGAGAGGAGGTAAATTACTGAGCGGCCTTGGAAAAAGGGTGGACTTCGGTCACATGGGACATTCACGCAGGGGTGCAAAGCGCGCATGGGCAGAGCAGGGACGCAGGGCGCCACCAGGGCCGCGCCAGCAGGGTGCGGGGACCACATGAGAGATTCGTTGCGAGAGTGAAGAAGGCTGGGGCGTGGGGCCTCAACGGGTATTTTCAGCAGGGAGGGCCGTACCAGGGCTGCTGTTTGGCTGGGGGGATCTGGTTGCAGAGCGAAAGATAAGCGGGGGGCAGGACTTGAGGGCAGGCGGACTGGGAAGACGCCCCGACACAGCCGGAGGCTCACCGCTGGCCTGCTCAGGCGGCAGCGGGGCTCCCGGGCCAGAGCCGTGCAGCCAAGGTCAACAGGATTTGTGGCCGGGGAAGGAGGGTACGGGAGAGAGAGGGTGACACTGAAACCCAGCCTCAAGGCTGGGGCGCTGGGATTCTGGGTGAGAGCGCGGCCAGGAACGGGGAACGGGGCCAGGAGGCTAGCTGGGGGTCAGCCAAACACAATCTGTGTCAGATGTTGAGTCCACGGTGACGGTGAGGGTGTCGGGAGGAAATCTCACAGGTAGTCTAGGTATGTGACTGCAGTTCCAAGGAGGGATTTCACTTAGGAGACTTCCGAATGGATGCAGGAGTCGTAGCCATGAGGATAGCGAAGCCCGGCAAGGGAGGTGAGGTGGCCGAGAGAAGAGCAGAGGCAGCTATAACACGTGTACTTAAGATTAAGAGCAGGAGGGCCAGAGGCAGCCACGACTGCGGAAAGGGCAGGGAAGGACCACTGAGGTCGAGAGAAAGACTGCAGGTCCGGCAGGTGATCCAAAGGGGCAAGGCTCACGGGGTGCAGGAGGGGGGGGGGGTTGGGGGGAGTAGGGTGGTGGGGGAGGGAAGGGAAGCTGCTGGCTTCAGCCCCCAGGCTTTTGTTCCGGATCATTACCTTTTTGGGTGTCCCCAGCAGCTGGCAAATTTTGAAGATGGTGTCAATTTCACTAGCCCCGGGGAAGAGTGGCCTGAGGGTGTACACTTCGGCCATGATGCAGCCCACCGCCCAGATGTCAATGGGGGAGCTGTAGTTGGTAGACCTCAGGAGCACTTCTGGAGCCCGGTACCTGGAGGGGCAGAGATGAACTGCCAGTTAGTGCTGCTACAGGTCAGGAGTTAAATGAAATACTATCATCAATTCTCAGGGAGAGACCTGTATTTCTAATTTCTATCTAGTTCCGTGTGATAGGTGGACTCAGGATGGCTTGGCACGCCGTCATAAAGTAGTGCTTCTCTATTTCATGGTATTTTCTATTGAGCATTTCTCTGCAGCACTCTGCTGTACAGCATCGTTGAGAAACACAGAGCGAGAGTGAGGAGAAAGAAGAGAGAACAGGAGAAAGAGAGAACATAAAACTTGTCTGCAGGCTACTTCTTGGTCATGGCCAACTGCTTAAATGCTTCGGGTCTGAAAGTTTCGGCATAGTCGTTAGCTGGTTTTTTTAGGCAGGTCTTTGGAGAATCTTCTACACAACTCTTTTAGGAAACGGTCTTCAGTTAGGGCTGAATATAAAATATTATTTATATCATGGAAAAGCACCACGGGCCTCCTTTTAAAAGGATGTACAGCCCAAGCTTTTAAACCTTTAGTGAAAAGTTACTTATATGTGACATTAATGTTATCCTCAGTATGATGGTATATTTTAAAAGAAGTACAATTAAATAATTTTAAGGAAAGAGGATTTACCATCTGGTAGATACATAGTCTGTGTATGGGGGTCTTGATCGGATTTCTCGGGCCAACCCGAAGTCTGCAATTTTCACAAGTTCCGGGCCCATGCAGAGGAGGTTCTCAGGCTTTAAGTCCCGGTGGAAGAAGCCTGTAGAGAGTGTGGAGAAGGAATTCCAGTTCATATTTGCTTCTACATTACTCTTTGCAGCTATATTTCTCTTTCCATAAATATCTATAACTTGAAAAGTAGCCTGGAATGACACTGAAGGCTCTCTGCCCAGGACTTCTTTCATTTCCCACTGATGAGTTCAAAATGTAAAACAATTCAGAAACTGATCTTCGTAATTTTTTTCCAAGATAGCAAACAGCCTTTAAAATATCAAAACTCAGTTATGGGCTGAGATAACTTTGCAAAAAGAAACTGTCACCCAAGGGGGGGGGAAATTATATATATATATATATATATAATGCCTACACTGCCCAAGGCAGCTAGAAAGAGTCTGAGATTAAAACCATTTCAAAAGACAAGAGTCTTATGAGTTGAGAGTCTTTATCACAAGAAAAACACAATTATAATTTTTGTTTAAGGAACAAGGGATTTAAGAATATGACCTACTCGTATCTGAGATTCTGGTTGTTGCAACAAATATTTTATATGTTAAATGCTTATTACTTCGCCTAATGAAGAAGTAGAGGTATACCTGCAGCACACATTGTGGAAGGCAAGACAACTCACCAAATGGGAAGCCTGTCTCAGCTACAGCAGAGCTCGGGGTGGGGGTGGGGGGGTGCAGGATGTTCAACACGCTAACTTTCCAGGTGCGCTCAGACACCCACTGATCAGTGATAAATGCCTCTGAAAACCTAAAACCTTCCACTTGTAGAGAGCATCACTGATATAGACATCATTCTGCATGACTCTAAATCGCAATGGAACACCGAAATTGGAAATACAACTCTGAATGCCGCTGATGGTGTTGTTATATGGTGTCTTTATCAATGTTGTGACAGTTGGATCCCAACCAGCACATCATGGGGGGAATGAATAGCCATTACAGGAGAGCTACACTATTCCTTGACAACCTCTATGCTGAAGATGCTCAGATCTACATCTCTGACACGCCTTTCCCACCCTTCTCTGGACCCGTGTCTCCAATGGGGTAGCAGATGGATATCACTGTCTCCCCCCATCAACCTGTCCCAAACCACTCTTCTCCTCTCCCAAATCATCTCTCCTTCCCAAACCTTTGATAAGATATCCCGGTTCCTTGTAGTTATATTGGATCCTTCCCAAACAGTCATGGAATTATGTTCTATTTCTCACCCAAATATCTCCTATCTGATCCTTCCTGCCCCCTTTCACTCCTCCTTCCCAAATCTTTGTTCTCCTCACCTATCCTTCCACTGCCCCTTGCTGTCAGGCCTTCTTCAATCAGCTTCTCTGGATTTCCACACTTCCCGATAATTTAAACACTGTCTTTCCCTTGTCACTGTCATGCACACGCGCACACACACACACACACACAGCCTTCCACGGCTCCTTTAAAGTTATTTAAAAGCTCGAACTCCTTTCAGTCTACCTAAAGAGATAGACTTATTTTCTAATATCACCAGGATATATAAAGTATGTTCCAGTCAGGTAAAGTTCCTCATTTCCTACAGGTTCATTGTATCTATTCCCATTACCAATGTTGCACCCTTGTTCCTTTTTATCTATGTCAATCCCAATTTTTGTCATCCTTCAAGACCTACATCGAGTTTCCCCTCCTCCAGGAAGCCATTTTAATCATCCTAGCCTTCTTCCCTCACTCACCCTATCAGTAAATGTTCACTGAGGGCCCACTCCAGGCCAGGCACTGGGCGAGGCTCCGTGGATTCAGAAGCAACCCAAATGGACACAGTTCTTTCCCTGGTAGACATGATAGGCTCTTCCCTCTGAACTTGAGCAGAGCTCTGCCATTTTCAGGTATATTGACCATCTCTCTATGATTAGATGGAGCATTTTAAGGGTAGAAGCCACAATTCTACTTTTTCTAAATGCCTAGCACCATGGCAGGAGCATGGTGGTCTCATAACATAGTCTTACTGACTGAACAAAGGACTTGAATAGGTTTGTAGGGAACATGAAAGAGCTCAATGGCGACAAATTTACTTTGGCCAAGTAGGCAGGAGCAACCGAGAGAAGACCAGGAGGCAGGAAGGCTCACCAGACAGCAACTGAGAAGTGAAAAGAGCAGTGACCCTGAAGTAGTGGGGGAGACACTGAGGGCTCAGGGCAGGAAGTCCTCAGCACGGGGGGGAGTTCCAGCAGGACTAAATACCCCAAACCCTCTCTGCTCTAGAGGAAGGGGCAGGTGACTGTGATGTGGCTGTACCTGAACATGCAGTGGATGTCATGTATCATGGAAAGCAACAGTGTTTTAAAAGAAAAGACACTCCCTTCTGTTCACCGCCAGAGCTTGGTACTAGGTCACACTCCAAATGGATAGTTTTATGGCATAATGATGGGTCTGCAGGTGAATGGCTGGCTAAGATGCACAAAATAAATATAATTACAGAGCACATAGAAGGGGCCGAAGGCGCAGTCTGTTGGGTGTCCGACTCTTGGTTTCGGCTCAGATTGGGATCTCAGGGTTGTGAGATCGAGGCCTGTGTTGGGCTCTGTGCTGAGTGTGGAGTCTGCTTAAGACTCTCCCTCTCCCTGTGCCCCTCCCACTCGTGCTCTCTTTAAGATAAACACATCTTAAAAAAAATAAAAATAAAAAATAATTTTAAAAAAAGAAGGGGCTGAAGGTACAGAAGGGATCATACATATTCAAGGGGGCCGCAAGTGAGAAAAGGAAGTACTTCCTTCCCACCAAAGGCTGCTTCTGTTTTCCATAATCCAAGGCATTGAGAAGATCAAAGGAGTCCTGCCTGGGTTAGACCAGAGACGGGTACAGAGAGTTTGCTATTGGTACATCATATGAATGTGTGTGTGCGTATGCCTTTGTATCTCGTTTGTATGGAAATGTATATGGAAAGAAAAAATATATATATATGTCTATATTCCATTGCTTCATTCTTTAGTCTGCCATCATACCAATATATACCCTATGGTCTTCTTCTTACCACTTCCTTAAGTATCCTAACCAAACTAATAATAAATTAAACCTAAATTATAGTAAGCACCAAACTTGAGGCTGTCAGCAAATTCAAATGGTAATTCAATATTAGTCAAGGATGGCCTTTAAAACAAAAGAATTTTCTGGGGCACCTGGGTGGCTCAGTCGGTTAAGTGTCTGCCTTCGGCTCAGGTCATGATCCCAGGGTCCTGGGATCGAGTCCCCCATCGGGCTCCTTGCTCAACAGGGAGCCTGCTTCTCCCTCTGCCTGCCACTCCCCCTGCTTGTGCTCTCTCTCTCAAATAAATAAATAAAATCTTTAAAAAAAATAAAAAAATAAAAGACTTTTCTGATGTGGACAAGTTGGATGGCTTATTATCAGATGAATTAAATAAAGATGATCAATGCACACCAGAGTGGGTGGTTTCTAAGACTCAGTATAACTGAGTCATCATGTTTGGACCCTCCGTTCTTCAGAGCACCCTCCAGCTCCCAGAAGGCCTGGTTGTACGTGCCCATCTTGGAATTGGCTTATGAATGTGCAAAGACAGAAGCAGTTACCAGAGAGTGACCTTTTGTCAGTGCATGCAGGAAAACTCCTGTGACCCTGAAAAGCCATGAACTGTGGGACCATGGGCTCTCTTCCGAAAAACTCAGGACATTAAAAACACACCAGTGAAAAAAAGAAATGGCAAACACCATTTTCCAACTGAACAGATGGAAAAAGTGAGTCATTGGTTGGTGATGGTGGGGGGTGGTTAATTATTCACAATCCTACCAGAAATGTGCTAGAGCCATTGTACTTTTGGGCTTGACTCTGTCCCTCTCAATCCGCATAGTTAAATCTTGATTTGTGGTTCTAGTCCTCTCAAGCACACATTGACGCTGTTTCTCCTCTTAGACACCTTTTCTCCTCTACTTGGGCTAAATAATGATTTCCAAACTCATGTGGCCTTTCCCTTATCGTAAGTCATTTGTCCTCCAGCATCCAAGCCATGGCGAGCTCCCTCTGCCACCATCTGTAACACCCACCTCGACGAACTTGCACCTTATCCTTGCTCAGTTCATCCCATCACACTGACTTATACTATGATACAAGAATCACTCTTACACCCCGGACTTTGCACCTTGCTTCCACCATAGGTTATGCTCCCATGGGCACTGACCACCTCCTCACATTAGTCAAGCTCTATCCTTTCCCTCGCTGCTAGTTCCTCTTTAATCCCACCAGAACAGATGCACTCATAAAATGAGGAGAATGAGGATTCTGGTCCCCCACGTGTCTGTGTAAGCAGTTTCACATTCTATAGATCATATTTCAGGCCCAAAACAATCAGGAACGATGGCTAGGAAAAAACTTGATTGCAAACAGACCCTCACAAATGACTAATGAAAACTATTTGTCAGGTGACATATGCTGTTTGTTATACTGTATTTGAGTATAAGCCTTTATAACTAGGAAGCATTCATGAACATGTCTGTAGAAGATCTAGCCCTCTGTTCTTTTCATTACCACGTTAGCTACTATTAGTCTTACACCCATGAGTTCTATTCCTTGGTAATTAAAACTGTAAGACCCTCACGTCGTATACATGTATTTTTCATCTCTATTTTAACAAAATATTGTTAACTTCCACATGAGAGGCAATGCAGCGTAGTGGTTAGGTGTGCAGACCAATCAGGTGGCCCACTTTCAAATCTCACTTCTGTTCCCTGTCTGGAAAATCACTTAACCTCTCTGTGCCTCACTTTCCTAACCTGGAAAATGGGAAGAAAACCTTGAGGGCTTGTTTTGCAGGATGCAATGTGTTAATTTTGTAAAGGTTTGAGAGCCCTGCTTGGCACCCTGGCCCCTTGCGAGACCTTGTCATTAGTAGTAGTATGAATCCTCTTACCCTCCCAGTAAGGGGGCAGGCATACACAGCTCCATTTTTTGCATGTGAGAATTAAGGCAATGAAGCTAGTCATGCGCTTCACCTGTGAGGAGGTGGTACTAAGCTTTGATCCAGTTCTTAGCTAGGTACGTGTTCTGCTGATGTGTGTGCTGAGCTTGTAACAGTGAGCCCACTTCTTCCTCTCGGCTTCTGATTCACAATGGGAACCTATACAGACGGGTCATTCAGACATCACGCAATAGCAAAGTGCGGTCAAGATAAGAATCTTTCTGTTCAAAGTGTTTGGCTTCCAGAAGACCAGAACAGACCTTCAATTAAATTTCAGGGTACCCCACTGAGGGATTTTCTCTTTCATCCTGGCAGAAACTGTGCGGTGCTTACTTTTCATTAATAACCCTTGGGCGAGGAAAACATCAAGCCACAAAGAAGGCTTCCTCCCCTCTGCCACATTCTGTTAATGATGAACCTGATATGAATATATGGAAATAACCAGGGAATACCGAAACACGAGGAATTTACGTGCTATGCTATGCTTCCATAGCTTCCTGCTATGGAAGTTGTTAGTTCCACAGATATTACTGAATTTAAACCTGCAGTGTTTTTATGATCAAGAAGACCACCAGGACAGCAATGCATAGAAAGGCCAAGGGCTGACTCAAGGTCAGGCACGCACTGCAAAACAGAGGTGAAACACAGAAGCAGAGAACCACTTCTTGGGGCAAAACATTGTCCTCCAAGCCACCTAAGGCATTTCTGATTGGGTAACAGTGAGTAAGTGTGAGCTGGACATTTCTAAGGGCAGGTCAAGGACGAAACGCGGTTTGCATTGATTATTTAATTCCAGCAAAGTACATATGCTTTGGCATTGCTCACTCAGCACCAGGTGGAGTCATGTTTTCATTCCCTGAGCGGGGAAAGTACTCAGTGACATGAACTATGACCATAGCAACTACCCCTGCAGTGCTGTTCTCCCCTCTCGAAGGAGTCTACTCCCCGGGGGCAGAATGCACCTTCTCACAGTGAGAACAAGCTAACAAGACAAATCTGTGAAGTGCTTGAGATGATTTTTTTTTTTCTATTACCGGAGGAAAGGGATAGTTTGGAGTTACATGTGCACTTCAACAAAGGCAAGTCAATCACCATATAAAAACCAACCGTTATAGTTTCCGAAAATCACTTAGCAATGACAATGAGATGGGGCCTGTAAAATTAATATCCCTCCCACCTACAATTATTACCACTATTTGGTTCACCTCTGATTCTCTGGTTCTCTTTGAAAAAACACAGGTTTTTCTAGTAAAGCATGGCAAATAGGCACAGAGCCCCGAGCTAATCTCCACCCTACTTTGCTGCAGTGGGGGCTCTGGCAGGTCTTTCAACCTCTCTGAACGTCAGTTTCTTCTTCTTTGGAAGGAACAGATACCATCTGTCCTTGCTCACTGAGAAAGTGGCCAGGAAATAAGTCGGGTGACAGATGAAATGTTATGAAGCTCAAACTAGAACTGGGCACCTTAACAGCTGGGGAAAAGCGTCCACAGGAATCTTTGGTAATAGCAATGGCCCTGGGGTTGTAAAAACAGAGGCGGTCTGACTTCCTCCATGACCTGAGCCTTCCCTTGCACTGTCTTCCCTTGGATCTGAGCATCCAAGGGGTGTGAGGGAAACTGACAGTGCAGAGTTTCCAAGAGCTGTGGTGTCACAACAGTATCTGGATGCTACATTACTGGATACAAATATGCACTGTGTGCGCATACACGTGCATTTGTGGGTGTGGGTGTGTGCAGGTGTTGGGGGAGCAGTGTACATGCAGGTATGTGGGCTTGTGTATGTGTGGATGCATATGCACATGCATGAGGCACATGGGTGAGTGTGTGTGTTCATTTGATGGGATTAGGTAGAGACCCAGGTAAAAAGACTACAAGTCCTTTCTGGCAACAGATACCTGAGTCTCATGAAATGCAACCAAAGGAAAAGAAGAGAAAGCCAATGAATATTCACTTTCTTTTAGGTCCACTACTCAGTTTCCAGGACTGAGCAAACAGCCCGAGTAACTGAGACATTATGTGACTGTCCCTGTGTGAAAACATTCTGGTCGATCTTTCTCTTTTGAGAATCTCTTTGATTTCTCATCACTTCCTTTTGCTATGCTCTTAAATCTAGTAAGTTACCCTTCTCCCCCTATTTGTCCCTAAGACACCATACCAGTTTTTCATGTTTTGCAAATTCCATCCCTTGTGAATCCTGGTGACTGAAGGCTCTATCGATGCCAACAGAATTGGGCTGACTTTTTACTGAAAACTTTTTACTGGAATTGGTTCACAAGTGGACTCAGTCTTGCACATTACCCACTGATTATTCAGCATGTGCCTGAGGCCGACATGGATTTGCACAGATAGCCTCTGTCTATCTGTGCTTCATTTAGCCTCTAACTGAAGGGCTACCCAGAGGTTAAAGAGCAGACTGGAAAGATCCCAGGATGAACCGTGCCACTGGCTGAGGCGCGGTGTCTTTTCTACTCACTGCTGATTTGTGTCAAATCTGCGCCGACCGTATTATCAAAGGGCTTCCGCCCAGGTTCCTTATTGGGTAATGAAACTCATCTGTTGGTGCAATATTTGCAGGGCAACAACATCTTTAGGCTGGGGGGTGAATGGCTTTCTGCCTGTGCAAGATCAACTGCTTCGTCCATCTGTCTTTAAAGTTAAAGTGACTTCTTGGGGCGCCTGGGTGGCTCAGTCGTTAAGCGTCTGCCTTCGGTTCAGGTCATGATCCCAGGGTACTGGGATCGAGCCCCGCATCGGGCTCTCTGCTCAGCGGCAAGCCTGCTTCTCCCTCTCCCACTCCCCCTGCTTGTGTTCCCTCCTTCGCTGTGTCTCTCTCTGTCAAATAAATAAAATCTTTAAAAAAAAAAAAAAAGTTAAAGTGACTTCAAATGACCCCCTATGGGACTCTTGGCTCCACTGGTGGACATGTCCATCCCATGGCTCTAGGTTCACAAGAAGATGGGTCTGCGTCTAGTTAGTAGCAGAGACTTCGTAACGTCCCAGGTGTTTGCTGGAAAATACAGCCTCGGTCATTGCTACTCAACACCTTTCAAAACTCAGCTAAGGACAACAGTATTGGAGGATTTCCCGAAGGGTATGTGGCCATCCATTCCTCTAGATATTCTAAATCTCTCCTTGGACTACTGAGACCAGCCCTACGGTGAATCATACTGGGCCCCAGTAGGACTGTTTTCTCTGATCAAGTGATATAACTGGCCTAAAATGAGGGATATGACATGAAACTGCCCTGTGCAATCTGTTACTGTTTACCGTGAAGTCACGTTACATACTGTCCCCTCTAGAAGGATCCATAAGAGAAACCTCTTTGGTCTTAGTTCCAAGAATAGTTCTGCTTCTCTTGGGCAACTGGACTGTTTTTATTGGGGTGGGGGAACCATGTTGGATGCAGTTGGTCATGTTTCACATTTTGCATTGTCAGAAAGCAAGTTCAGGGGGCGCCTGGGTGGCTCAGTCGTTAAGCATCTGCCTTCGGCTCAGGTCATGATCCCAGGGTCCTGGGATTGAGCCCCACATCGGGCTCCCTGCTCGGCGGGAAGCCTGCTTCTCCCTCTCCCACTCCCCCTGCTTGTGTTCCCTCTCTCGCTGTGTCTCTCTCTGTCAAATAAATAAATAAAATCTTAAAAAAAAAAAAAAGTAAGTTCAGAAAAAAATCTGTAGCCTATTTCTTTTACTTAAGTAGAACTTGCGGACATGCCTTTTGCAGATTAACTTCCCCCTCTAGCTATATCCATATCTTGTTTTGTCTTTGTCTTTCTCTTTCTTTGTTAATTTTTAACTGATTTTATTTTCCTGTGTTGAATAAATTTTGTTAGGCCATTTTTGAACGCTTTTGGACTGAAATATAATGCATCAGGAAAATGAGAGGCCACAGTGAAGCAGTAGTAGTAGATTAAACATAATACGTGAAATGTCTCTGAATTCTAATCTTAGGCATCTTATTAATACACCAGGTAATGGGCAGGAATAACTTTTAGACCTATAACCAACGAGCTTAATGTTAAAGCCTAAAGAATTAGAACACGCGGACATGATAAATAATGAGAAAAATTCAGAAATCAAGTGACAAAAGAGAACATATCCCAAACCCCACTGTCAGCCTCCCAACCTGTCAACCTCTTCTGGGAGGCAGTCACCAAAGACCCTGATGCTTCCTGTACCTTCTACCTGATGACAACATTTCACTGCTGTTAAAAAGCTCAAGACTCCAAACCACCTACCGTGTTTGTGAATAAATGCAAGTCCTTGTAATATCTGGTACATTATATTCCTTATAGCAGATTCAGGAAACAACTTATTTCTGGATGGGAGAGAGGAGGACAAAGGTTATAAATCTAGATTTACACATGAAAACAAATACTCTGTTCCTGTTCTTTTGGTTATACAGTAAGAATGTAAGAAAACATTTGCTCACACACTTATGTGACCAGATCCTTTGATAATAAAGACCAAAGAAAAACAACCATTTGTCCGTACAACACAGCTACCTTGTAAACACTGGTGTATTGGTATATTGGCAATTGGTATGTTCAGTTATGTTACAAAGAAGAAAAGATTAAACTTATAGTAACCACCCCCCGCAAACCCTCCAATCTATCCTATAAAGATCTTCTCTCTCCAGAATATGAAACTTAGAAAAATTGTAATGGGGAAAATCCGAGGTCTTCCAGATGAAGTCCTCATGAAATGTAGTGGATAGTAGGGGATAGTGTTGTATTCCCCCCGGGAGGGCAAACCATACAGCTTCTCTGTTGTCAGTGACAATGAAGACCCTATTTGTTGACTGAATTCACTCAGAGAGAAGCTGGGAATGAAGCGCTCACTTGCCACTGAGAAAATATGCCCTAGAACTTCCACGTGGTTCACTTTCAAAGTTCAAAATTCCCATAGCAGGTAAGTTTGTTATTAGTTTCCTCTTCCCAGCACACAAGCCCCTGAGCACTGTACAAGAAAGCGAGGGCAAGAAACCTCCAAGTTCTCCATGGAGGTCTCAGAAAGAACGAAGCCGTTACACCTTGACCTGTAATCGCTCTGCCCGTATGTCCTTGTGGGAATGGAGAGCTGCGGAGTATCTGTTCAACCTCTGAGCTTCTCTGGGGGAGTAACCCATTAAAACCGGAAAACGGCTACACTGAACGTGGCTTCTATGAAGGCCTCGGGAGGCCTCCAGAGTAGGAGTGTGGCCTGGGCCCCGCATCTACTGGGCAGCTTTCAACAGGGCAGCCTAAGCAGCGTTAACTGCGAAAGACAAAAGCAAAAAAGGAAAACACATCCTCTTTGCGAGATTTACTTCTAAGGTCATGATGATCAAACTGTACCTTTCTTTAATGAGCTGGTAAAGATTTTCCTTCATGTACTCGAAGATAAAATAAAGATGATCATTTTCCCTGATAACTTCTTTTAATTTTACCACATTGGCATGGTTGAGCTTCTTTAAAGACTGAAAGGCGAGGGGGAGAAACAGAAAAAAAATGAGAGAAAATCTGTTGTTGGAAAAGAAAAGCAACTGCACATATACTTTGGAAGAAACATCTAATTCTAGAACCACAGAAGTGCCACAATCCCTATTTTATTGACAATACATGGTATTTCGCTGAAGTCAATAATCACTTTAACGTAGAAAAACCATTTCGATTAGCTGACTAGCAAGTAAGTACTTGACCATTACGGTATTTCTGGCTGCTGGCTGCACCAGCCAATGGGCCAGGGCTATTTTAGGTGCACTCCTTCCAGATGATGGGATTCAATCCATGAAAACGGCCAGAAGGGAACCAATGGGGAGCTGAAGCTTTGTTTGTTCTAGTATTGGAAAAGGTAGCTGCTCTGGGCCGAGATGACCAGCTAACAGTCTGTAGACCCTGTGAACAGGAAGTTGTTCACATAGACAGAGGCTGATAGCCCGAGGCTCTCAATTTCCGTCGGACTCATGTGCGTCCACAAGGCCCACACCAGTCCTCACGATGGGAGTTTTATTTTTTTTTAATATTTTATTTAATTCAAGTTAGTTAACATATGGTGTAGTATTGGGTTTCAGGAGAGGTATTTAGTGATTCATCACTCACATACAACACCCAGTGCTCCACCCAAGTGCCCTCTTTAATCCCCATCCCCCCCCAAGACCCCCCACTGATGTGAGTTTTAAAGGAGAAAGGATGAAGAGGAGAAATCTCACTGCAAAGCCCTCCTGGCCCCCCCACCCCACCCCCGACCCAAGGTGAGATGGGAGAAAGAGCTCTGATTCCAAGAACAGCAAAGGCAAAAAAGTCAGGCGGGTGATGAGAAACTGTAACAGAGTGGCTCAGAAAATGGGGCGTGACCTGATTCCTCATCCTTGCACACGTGCAGTTTTCCTGTTCCTGCCACAACCCCGTGAGCAGAGCCACATGTCAACTTTTTTCTGTTTGCATCATTAGTTCTGTTCACGGTGAGCGAGTACACTTTTGTATTTGTAAGCAGCGATGCTGTTCATATACGACAGCCAGAGAAACTGTGGCTTTGCTCACCAGATGGTCAGAATTTTATTAACAGTCTCCTTCAAGGGAGCCTCAAAGGGCCACCGGCCAGTGGGATGAGCCCTTTAATTCCAAAAGCCTTTTCCTCACAGAGAAGTGACTCTGATAATAATACATTGTCAAGCCCTCCTTATCTTTGAATTTCCTTAAAAAGAACACTCCTTTTATAAACTAAACACGGTGGCAGAAGACAAAAAGGTGAACACGAATATCCAAATCTAGGACACCCAGTAATAATGCCTCCACGGAATCAGAGCTTGGGAATGCTGTAATATGATCGAGTTATTTCAAGCGGCTGGGAAGAGGGAGGAAATATGGCCAGTGAATGAGAACAAAATAAAACTCTTCTGGAGCCTCTTTCCTGAAAGAAAAACTCCTGCCAAGGAGCCTCTCTGGCAGGAAATCCTCAACCTAAGGCCGGATCCTTCTAGAATGACCCAACCAGGCTGATCAGTTGTTTTAGTTAGGTTGGTTTCCAGGTTCTCCATGAGTAACAAACACAAACATTGCTTAACTCGTAAGTTTTCACCTCTGCAGCCTTCTTTTCTATTCGCTTAAAATGCATCACAGCAATGGCTGACATGTCCAGTGGATGAGCTGCAGGATGAACGCGGCAAATTCAGTCAGAGGAAAAATGAAGTAGGTTTTTTAAGCTTTTCAAGAGGAACATCCTAGGCAAGGAACAGAGTACCTTCCACGCTTGGCCTGACATTTGTTTTGTGCATGAATTACTGGTTCAAATCTAAGGGCTCACAGTTCCTGTTCCTGAGTGAGTCTCATGGACAAGTAAAAACTATATTAGTTTAATATAAAAGGGATGAATTTTGTGTGGGAGATTTCATGTGACTCATTTTACAGAGAGAGGGCATCTTATTTAGGCTCAGGAAAGGTTTACAAGGAGAGGAAGAGGCAGGACACTTAGAGCCGAGAAGCACAAATAGCAAATTAAAACCAGGTCAGCGGTCCAAATGGAGACTGTTTATCCCCATTTGGATGAAGGTTCTTAACAATTTAACAAAACTACAACATACTGCTCCTCAAGGGTACCCAGGGGCATGAGACAATGTCCTTGCCTGTAAGAGGCAAATGGCCTAATTACGAAGAGAGGGCATGAATACAAAATCCACAGAACAGAATGAGGGAGATTTTATTAGGGTCAAGAGAATGACAGAGACAAGGAACGTCAGAAATGTTTCAAGAAGGAGTAATCAGCAAAACCCAATGGTCAATGAGTGTACCATCCACAGTGTGACTTGAAGGAAGAATAGCACCTAGACAAGTCAGTGGGAGGGAAAGGGTGTGTCAGGAGAGAAGCCCTTCTTAGGTATGGGTGTGGGAGTGGAATGGTGTGGTCTACGCCTGAGGGGTGAGAACTGCCCCAGTCTGGTTCTGAAGGAAGCTCATCCAGAAGACTCTGACAGGGGAAGTGGGCAAGGGAATACACTGGTTGGATGCTAGATGCATATGCTATTGAAGCCTGACAAACGTGGGTCTGAAACCAAGCTTTGTGGCTTAGACTTGCATTTACCTCGAGCAAGTGACTGAGTCTCTGAGAACCCTGTTCTCAGCAGCAAACCCAAGGTACTAGCACTTTCCTCACGATGTAGTTGTGAGGATGAAGCAAGACAATGCAGATGCTGTCCGGCTTATAGTAGTGTATCAGGAAACGGTAGGTAGTGTGTGATCGGCTGAATGTCCCCGAGATCATTCTGGGGACAGCACATGGGGTGCATGAGATGTGGAGGAAGAGAGGTCACACAGACCACCTGCAGTGAGCTGCAGTTTCTGGGTGAATGGGTAAATGATCGTTAACAGAGAAGGGAGAAAATAGGAGCACTGGGGGAGGCAGACATTCTAGAAAATTCAGGTGCTGATATCCACGAAGCAGTTGGATATGTGGGCCTGAAGCAGACATCAGCAAACTCTTCTTAAAGGGACAGAGGATAAATATTTTAGGCTTTCTAGGTCATACGGTCCCTGCCCCAACTACTCAACTTTGCCATCAAAATGTGAAATCTGCCAATAGAAAATATGTAATCAAGTGGGCAAGTGTTCCAATAAAATTGCATTTAAACAGGACATGGCCGTTCATCAACCCCTGGTCTAGTGCTTACAAAGGATAAAAGATTTGATGAGACCACTGAAGTGAGGGAAGTAAATGAAATTACACGGGAGGAGATTCAGAGCAAAGAAAATTGCTAAGGACGGAATGTGAGAAATCATCGCTATTTAAAGGGTGAACTACAGAGCACTTGAAGAAAGGCAAGAAAGAGTAGGACAGCGAGGCCAAAGCAGAGTCACACAGCCCTGGGAGAGGACAGTACCCAACACCGCAGGCAAGAAAATGCCTGAGAAAACGAACTGGAGGGGTGCCTGGGTGACTCAATCGGTTAAGCGTCTGCCTTCGGCTCAGGTCATGATCCCAGGGTCCTGGGATCGAGCCCCACGTCAGGCTCCCTGCTCAGCTGATCAGGGAGGATGGAGGGTACATATATTTATTTAGAGATGGAAGAGAAGGAGCCAGTGGAAAGGAAGAGCTTAAAGAAATGGGAAGGTTCACAAAAGCCAAAAGGTGGGAGCAGCCCAAGTGTCCGTCAACGGGTGAACGGATCAACAAAATGTGGCATTTACCTAAAACTGAATAGGATTTCGCCTTAAAAAGAAGGAAACTCTGACGCAGGCTATGATATGAGCCTTGAAGACACGATGCCAAGTGAAATAAGCCAGGCACAAAAAAGAAATACTGCATGATTCCACTTATCTGAGGCACCTGGAGTAGTCAAATTCACAGAGACAGAAATTAAAAGGGTGTTTGCCAAGGGCTGGGGGCAGAGGGGTCACGGGCATTGTTGTTTAACAGGTTCAGAGTTTCAAGTGTGCAAGATGAAGAGTTCTGGAGGTGGATGGAGGTTCTGACCATACAACAATACCACTTAATACCACTGAACGGTGCTCTTACAAATTCGTAATATGGTAAATTTCATGTATGTCTATTTCATCACACTTGGGAAGGGAAAGGACATTAGTGGGAAATGTGCGAGATTGGAATAAATCTGTGGTTTAGTTAATAGTACTATACCAAAGTTTAAAGAAGTATTATTTACTAATATAATAGCAATCTTCTACCTTGAGCTCTTAGCTGTATAATGTTGTCATTTGCCCCCTTTTGTTAGCATCAGTGGAACAATTCAAACAGAATGACTAACTCTATCAACCATAAATCTAAGCAAGTATAAAGCTATTTTAATCAACCATACATAAATTTTTCCCTGGTGTATTAATAAATACCTTAACCTCCCGAAGGTTCATGCATTCCTCCCAGGAATAAAACTTTCTTTTCATTCTAAAAGAGAACAAAGAAACAAATAGCATGCTTATTCACAGTAACAGGCTAAACTTTCTTGTTTAAAAATGTTCTCATTCTGGGCGGGTTGTGGGGGGGGAGGTGGAAAAACAAAAAACCCAAAACACTAAAAAACCCAAAAACCCCAAACCCAAAACAAACAAAAAAATATGTTTCATTCTGAATCTAATGAACAGTGCTGAAAGCTGGTTTCAATTTCTACCAAATATTATACTATCCAAAACATTCATTTTAAAATCTGGCAGTGCGATCAATCCTACATCACAAAATTTCCCAGCAGAGACGGTGCAAGGCAGTGCAAGGAGACTTCTCCAGCTGTCTTGCTCCATCTCTAATTGGCTAACCTTGTCCTGCAGGCTAATCCCTCAGGCTTATTTGATCTAGACTAGAGCTCTCCAACAGAATTTTCTGTATTGATGGGAACGCTCCGTGCTGTCCAGTATGGTAGCCATAAGACTACACAAATCTGGGTAGTGAATACTTGGAATATGGCTAGCATAACATAGGAACTCAATTTTTAAGAAAATTCACATTTAAATGCCCTACGGTTACTTGCCACTCTGTTCGACAACACAGTTCTAGACCCTCTGGTGCAGGGGTTGGCAAACTATGGCCCACGGGCCAACGCTACCCCACCATCTCTTTCTGCGCAGCCCATAAGCTAAGAACGACATTTGTATTTTTAAATAGTTGGGGAAAACACATCAAAAGAAGCGTGAGATCTCATGACGTGTAATAATTTTATGAAACTCAAATTTCAGTTCCTGTAAAGAGTTTTATTGGAATACAACCACACTCATTCATTTATACATGGCCTATAGCTGCCTTTACACAATCGCAGAACCGCGTTGGGGCAGGACCATGTGGCCTGCACAGCCTGAAATATTTACTGTGTGGCTCTGTACAGAAGAAGTTTGCCAACCCTGGCCTACAGCCTGAGGGGAGAGAAAGACAACCCTATGGGCTAACCAGAGACCAAGTTTCAAGATTCTATCTTACATCACACTGCAATCACATGGTCTCATTGGGCTCTTCCAGTGGCCCCGGGTTAATAGATGGGACAAGGGAGGAAATGAAGACACAGAGAAGTCATGTGATTTCCCCCAAGGTCTCCCTGCTGGCTAATAAGAGGCCAGCTTCCATCTCTCCACCTCACTCTCACACTCTGTTGCCAATGTCACACTGTCTGCTGGTGGAGTTCATGCCCCAAATATTCTTTAGCCCCTCCTGTGTGTGGCAGGGGCTTTGTCAGGCACTAGGGATACAACGGTGAGAGGGGCACCCCTCGTGGACCTGACATCGCAGCAGGAAGGCAGGCAATTCATCATCACTTTTTGTGCTGAGTGCTGGGAAGGAAAGGCACAGGACACGGTGAGAGCAGACCCCAAAGTGACCTAATTTAGTCTGGGGTATCAGGAAGCACTTCTGGAATGAGGTGATAGTTCAATTAAGACTAAGGTAGGAGGGGCGCCTGGGTGGCTCAGTTGGTTGGGCGACTGCCTTCGGCTCAGGTCAGGATCCTGGAGTCCCTGGATCGAGTCCCGCATCGGGCTCCCTGCTCGGCAGGGAGTCTGCTTCTCCCTCTGACCCTCCCCCCTCTCATGTGCTCTCTCTCATTCTCAAATAAATAAATAAAATCTTTAAAAAAAAAAAAAGACTAAGGTAGGAGGTAGGAGGCAGGGAATATCAATGTGAAGACTAGGGGCAGAAAGGGATTTAGTGAGTTCAAGAAGCTGAAAGGCCAGAGTGGCGGGAATGACGTCGGCAGGGGGGTAGTGGCAGGAGATCAGACTGAAGAAAACAGGGAGCGGCCAAGTGATGCAGCAAGTTGTAGGTCACATTAATAATTGGAGGCTTGATCCTAAAACTGATAGGACGATATTACAAAATGCTATAGTTTGGGTTCCTCTGAAAGCAGAGCCTGAGGCAAGGACCCAGGTGCAGGCAGTTTATTTGGGAGGTGATTCCAGGAAGCCAGGGCAAGGAGCAGGGAAAATGGGAAGAGAGACATGGGAAACCCATTAAAGTGTATGTTACTGAGCTGATACCCAGGTGTGCAACTGGGGCTCAGTCCTGCTGGGGGCCTTCTATTGGCCTGTGTGGAGAGTGCCCTGGTTGAGAGTCTCCCATGTGCTTTTTTTGGGGGGGGGTGCTGGTAGTGGGCATAGAACTATACACCACAGCACACTGAAGTCAGGTGGGACAAGGTGATGAGATAGGGCAGCAGGGACACAGTGTTTGGTGCAAATGATTTTAGACAATTAGATTCATGTGTTTAAAGTAATCCCTTCATACTGGAATGGAGAGGGGTAGAATGGAAGCCAGGAACCCTACAGAGGAGATTATTCTAGTGGTAGAGGTGGTAAATGATAATGGGTTGAATGGGAGGTTAGCAGGGAGAACCCAGAGAAGTAGGTGGATCAGATAAATATACAAGTTGGAATCTATGGGTCTAGGTGGCCAATGCTGGGCATACAGAGGGAGGTCAGGAGGATGTGCAGGTTTTGAAGGGATGGTAGTGTCATTCATAAGATAGGGAACACTGAAGGAAAAACAGGTTTGGGGCAAGAGAGGGAAAATGTTGGATAAAAGCTCAGTTTGGGATATAATGAGTCTGAAGTGTCTACAAGCATCCAAATAGAGATGTTGAGAAAGTGACTGGATATAGATGGGTATAGCAGGCAGGCCCTAAAATGGTCCCTGAAGACTCCCACCTCCTGGTATTCAGAGCCTGGGATAACACCTCTCCTTCAATGACTTGCTTCTAAGCAATGGAATACAGCAGTGTGAAAGGAGGTCACTTCTGGGATTAGTTTACAAAAGCAAAAAGATGTGACTTCCACCTTGGTAGAAGACTCTCTCAAGGACTTCATGGTCCCCACATCTTGAAGCAAGGTGCCATGTTGTGAGCTGCTCTTTGGAGAGGCCCACATGGCAAAGGACTGAGGACAGCTTCTAACCAATAGCCAGGAGGGACCTGAGGCCCTCAGTGCAACCACGAGGGAGGTATGGAATGCTGCCCGCAATCACGTGAGTAAGCCTGGAAGTGGATCCTTTCCCAGTCCAGCCTTGAGCAAAGACCCCAGCACTGGCCAACACCTTGACTGCAGCCTCATGAGAGACCCTAAAGTAAAGAATTCACCTAAACCATGCCCAGACTCCTGACTCACAGAGATAATAAGAGATAATAAATGTGTGTAGTTTTAAACCACAAATTCTTGGGGTAAATGGTTACACAGCAACAGATAACTAACATAGTGGACTCAGCCTGCAAAGGGCAAGTGGAGTGGGGCGATGAAGATAGTGGTCCCCAGACCACCACATGTGTAAATGATCCAAATTAAGTCACTTAACTTCTCAGAGTTTCAGTTTCCTTTCCAATAAAATGTTTCTAAACCTGCTCGTTACTATGTCACAATAGGATAAGACACCTTGAAAAGGTACTAGTGCAATAAACAAATCTAAAGTAGAAATGTGTTTAAGACCTCTGCCATGAACATTCCAGAGCCAACAGTCACCTAGCCCACAGAAATCATTGTCTGAGTCTTTCCTCCATGCCTCCCACCCACCCCCCTTTAGAAATTTTTCAATGACGAGACATGCAGAGGGTAGAGTTAAAACAATGTTGACAATGTGTTGTTGAGGATGAACTGATGTGAGTGAAGAATAAAACTTACTTTTTAATGGCAATCAGTTCCCCAGATTCAATGCTTCGTCCCAGTAGGACGGAACCATAGGTTCCATCCCCGAGTTGCTTGATCGTTGTGTATCTATTCATGGTGTGCCCGCTCAGGCCGGACACTCATCTCAGGGCCGAGGCGGTGCAGTCCTGCAGAGGCGGCAGGCCTCCCCGGAGTGTAACCAGATTTTTCGATGGCAGCACCAGCACAAGGTATTCAATAGAACGTGACTATCTCCCAAATACATATTTTCAAAGATCAGTCTTCTGCCTGTAGAGAAAAATGACAGACAAGGGTAACTGCTAATGTGCATTTTAAGTTTGTGTATTTTTATTGTCTAAATCAGGGGTCAGCAAACGAAAACCAACCTCCCCCCTCCCACCCGCCACCTGTTGTTATAAATAAAGTTTTATTGGAACACGGTCATGGCCACTCATTTGCATATTGTCTACAGATGTTTTCACACACAAGAGCAGAATTCAGTAGTTTTGACAGACTATATGGCTTATAAAATGTAAAATATTTATGATCTGGGTCTTTATGGAAGAAGTTTGCCAACCTCTGGCCTAAATAATGCTCTTTTAAATTTTTATAAGATGAGAGATACCATTCTTGGAAAGTGAATTTGTCACTGACTCAGAAATGAATCAGTTGCAATCCAATGCTTTCTGCTGACCAGCCACTGAGGGCAAACATTGCATGAAAACTAAGGTCGACAAAACTGCTGAGCTACAAAAATCTGTACTAAATATACTGTGTTCTGTGTAATTCTGCTACGATTTACAATGTAACAAAACCAAGAAATGTTAAAATTAAAGTTCTCCTGATACAGAATTTACATGTGCCAAACGAACTATTTGTGGGTAGGCATCAACAGTATTATTTTTACTACTAGACATACAGAAGCTAAACAAAGAACAACTAATTTCTTTTTTTACTTACTTTTTATTTATTTTTTAAGATTTTATTTATTTTTCGACAGAGAGAGACAGCGAGAGAGGGAACACAAGCAGGGGGAGTGGGGGAGGGAGAAGCAGGCTTCCTGCTGGGCAGGGAGCCTGACGCAGGGCTCAATCCCAGGACCCTGGGATCATGACCTGAGCTGAAGGCAGACGCTTAACAACTGAGCCACCCAGGTGCCCAGAACAACTAATTTCTTAAGGTCTGTATGTAGGGTGTGCCCTTTTAAAAGTCATTCAGTTGTGTTTTCTTTAATAACAAATCATTGGGTTTGTAATTTATAAAATTAAGTCATTCAATCTACCTATAATAAAGAAAATGTAGTAATAACTTAAGTGATTGCAATGCTTTTATGTAAACATTAATAAAATATAAATGCTAAATTAAAAATAAAAGTTGTTTGTTTGTTTTAAATGTAAGCTCTACGCCCAACATGGAGCTTGAACTCACGACCCTGACACCAAGAGTTCTCACATGCTCTACCAAATGAGCCAGCCAGGCACCCTGAGGGAAATATGGCTGTCAAACTAATTATGTGAAAAATCAAAAGACCAGAAAATACTGATTAGAAGTATGTGACATTCTGCAACTAAATCCAGTCCACACAGCTTCTCCTTCCAAAAGAATTCCAATCAATAAATGTAGAAGGAAAGAGGGAAATAAAAAATTCACTGTTAGACAAATACCACAGTAAGATTTGTTGCAGACAATAGTCACTGATGGATGCACATATGAGTGGATGAAAGGTTGAGGAGAAACAGGATATTTACATAGTTTCAAAGTATCTCTGAGATGGATGTGAGGGCGATCTGGCTGCGACATCTATCACCCCATTGATCACCAGGGTTGATTCGGCTGATCTGGCTGGCTAGGCGGGTGTCCCCTTCCTCCCTCACCGCTCCATGTGCGTCCCTCCCGAAGCTGCGCGCTCGGTCGAAGAGGACGACCTTCCCCGATAGAGGAGGACCGTTCTTCGGTCAAGGGTATACGAGTAGCTGCGCTCCCCTGCTAGAACCTCCAAACAAGCTCTCAAAGTATCTCTAAGATACTTATTAACTTCAAAGGGAAAGATGGTAACTCCATAGGGAAAAATCCAGCAGAAACTTCCTTACCCAAGTGATCAAATTCAATGTCACCATTAATAAAACTTACGACATCATGAACTTGGATATGATGCTCTGAGAAGGGCACATCCCTTCCGTGGTATTATCAAAAATGCAGATTTTTGATTAATCATAAGAAAACCTCAGACTAACCCAAAATGAGGGACATTCTACAAACGACAAATAGTCTCCAATAGTGTCAAGATCATAATAGGCAAGGACAGGCTTAGGAACTGTCACCGATTGGAGGCAATTAAAGACACAGCTAAGTGCAATGTGGGATCCTGAATAGGACCCTGGAACAGAAAAAAGACATTAGTGGAAAAGTTGGTGAAATCTGAATCAGGTCTATAGTTTAGTTAATAGCACTGTACCAATGCAAATTTCCCAGTTTTGATCATTGTTCTATGGTTATAGAATTTGTTAATATTAGGGGAAGCTGGGTGAAGGATTTCTAGGAATTCTCTGTATGGTTTTCTGTAACTCTTCTGGAAGTCTAAAATTAGTTTGGAATTAAAAAATAAATCCAGGGGCACCTGGCTGGCTTACTCAATAGAGCATGTGACTTTTTTTTTTTTAAGATTTATTTATTTATTTGACAGAGAGAGCACAAGCAGAGGGAACAGCAGAGGGAGAGGGAGAAGCAGGCTGAGCAGGGAGCCTGATGTGGGGCTCGATCCCAAGACCCTGGGATCATGACCTGAGCCGAAGGCAGCCGCTTAACCAATTGAGCCACCCAGGTGCCCCGAACATGTGACTCTTGATCTCAGAGTTCTAAGTTCGAGCCCTACCTTGGGGTAGAGATTACTTAAAAATTTTTTTTAAAATAAAATCTTAAAAAAATAAATCCAGTCATAATCTACTAAATGGGAGAAGATATTTGCAAATGATGTATCTGATAAGGGGTTACTATCCAATACATATATGAACTTATACAACTCAATACTAAAGAAACTAAAAATGGGCAGAGGACCTGAATAGACATTCTTCCAAAGAAGACATACAGATGGCCAACAGACACATGAAAAGATGCTCAACATCTCTCATCATCAGGGAAATGCAAATCAAAACCACCACCAAGATATCACCTCACACCTTTCAGAATGGCTAACATAAAAAACGCAAGAAACAACAAGTGTTGGTGAAGATTTGGAGAAAAAGGGATACTCATGCACTGTTGGTGGGAATGCAAACTGGTGCAGCCACTGTGGAAAACAGCATGGAGATTCCTCAAAAAATTAAAAATAGAATTACTATCTGATTCAGTAATTGAACTACTGGGTATTTCTCCAAAGAAAACAAAAACACGAATTCAAAAACATATGCACCCTTATGTTTATTGCAGCATTATTTAGAATAGCCAATATATGGAAGCAGCCAAGGGTCTGTTGATAGAAGGATGGATAAAGACGTGTTATATATACACAATGGAATATTACTCAGCCATCAAAAAGAATGAAATCTTGCCATTTGCAACAACATGAACGGACCCAGAGAGTATAGTGCTAAGTGAAAGAAGTCAGTCAGAGAAAGACAAATACCATATGATTTCACTCATATGTGGAATTTAAGAAACAAAACAAAACAAAAAGAGACCAAAAACCAGACTCTTAAATATAAAGAACTGTGGTTGCCAGAGGGGAGGTGGGTGGGGGGATGGGTGAAAAAAATCCAGTCTATGTTCTTGCGAAGGTTGTGTGGGTCTTTGGGAAACTTTAAATGTAAAGGTTATGTCTGCTTTCATCACACTCTATCATATAACTGGAGAGCTTTCAGAGATCAAATTTCCCCCGCCCCAAACTCATTCCCCTCCCCCAGAGCTATTTTAAGGCCTCTGATTAAAGGAGCATTTTCCTTCCTCTTGAAGGATGACAGGATCAAACATCCGGCAACTTCCTACAGCAGCTCTTTACAGTGATATATCCCACTGCTGGTTAATAAATACTTAAAAAGCAACTCCTATGCAACAGACCCTATGTTCAACCCTGGGGATACAAAGAATATAAAATATTGTTCCTTTTTTCAGAGATCTTAGGGTCTCATGGCAGGGGGATGAAGGTGGTGGGTGGACCCAGATATGTACTCATGAACATGCACTAAGATATATCAAGTATGCTTAGGTTTCAGGTACAGGACATGGGAGAGGTTAAAGAGAAAGCCCCCTGGCTTCCAGCTGGGTCAACTCCATCTGGGCTAAGGATGGGCATAAGCAAAGTCTTCACAAAAGATGGAGCTTGAGAGAACAAGAAAAGTAGGTGTTTTGTAAGGGAAGATGTTCTAGCAGTCCAAGGAGCAGAAACAAAGGCACAGGGGCTTCAACATGGGAGGGAGGGAAAGGTGGGGAGCTTGGAACTGGAGAGAGAGAACCCCAGAGTTCTGTTTGTGGAGGGCCTCACAAGGATTTTGAAAAACGTAGGCTTCGACTGAATCCTGTACCAAAGGAGACAAAAGTGCTGCAAAGGACATCACTGGGCCAATGGAAAGGATTGGAATATAGATGGTAGATTAGGTAAGAGTATCGCATCTGTATTACATTTACTGAAGCTGGTATCTGTCTTGTGGTCTGTAAGAGCACAGTCTTATTTTTAGAAAATACACCCTGAAGGATTTATAAGAAAAGGACCATGATGCATGCAATTTATTCTCAACTGGGTAGAACAAAAATATTGTGTGTGTGTGTGTGCACGCGGTGGGGGGGGAATGGTGTGAGTGTAGACAGAGAGGGAACAAATGGGGTAAAATATTAACAATAGGTAAATTTGGATAAAGGTATATGGGTGTTCTTTGTACTATTCTTGCAAGTTTTCTGTATGTTTGAAATTATTCTACATTAGAAGTTTAAGAAGTTCTCCCCCAAAATGGTAGAGGAAGGGAACCTTTAAAAAGATACATGTCGCAAACATTTTATTTCAGCTTAAGACATACAAGTGTAGATTTATTCAATAAAACCTAATATTAGAACATTATCATATATCATGGCTGTGTCTCAATATGACACAGAAAGAGTACTTGAACCACAGCATAAGCAATTTTTGACTCTGTGTTTGTGTTCCCTTTTTTCTTCTTTTTCCTATTTACCTCCATCTATTTTTTTATTTTAAAAGATTTTATTTATTTATTTGACAGAGAGAGAGAGCACAAGCAGGGGGAGGGACAGAGGATGAGGGAGAAGCAAGCTTCCTACTGAGCAGGGAGCCCGACATAGGGCTCAATCCCAGGACCTCAGGACCTCAGGATCCCAGGACCCCAGGACCACAACCTGAGCAAAAGGCAGATGCTTAACCAACTGAACCACCCTGGTGTCCCAAGGTTTTTTTTTTAACTTAAGAATAACATGATCAGATTTGCATTTTGTAATCCAGTTAATCAGAATATTTTTCTTAATATCCAACTAAAACTTGCCTGTTCTAATTTAAGCTAATTTCTTCATGCTTTGTTTTGATGCAAATATAAACTATCCCACAAAAATGTGTGTACATGAAATTAGTAATCAAAAGTGTGTCTCTCAGCCTTCTGCTTTAGTTACACAACCTTTCCTCATAGGAGGAAAGGATTTTTGTGGTGGCCCAAATATGATGACTTTTTCCACTCCTTTAATTATCTTTGGCATTCATCTATGAATCCTCACACATTTCTCCATCCTCTTGATGAGCTGTGGTGACCAACCTTAATAATGATGTACATTTCAGTAGCATGTGGGCTCTCCCCCACTTTTTTTTTTTGCAACAGCATTATACTCCTGATTCATATCTATAAATTATTAATCGTAGAAGCCTTTCTTTGGTAGTTAATGTCCCACTACTTCCTCATCCAATTAAATTGTATAATTGGGACAATGCTTCTAGATTATCATCAAGAAAGCCATTTGTGAAAGAATTAAGAACTTCAGTGAAGTCAAGATAGAGTGAGTCATTCATTTAACACACAGTCGCCCTCACAACTTCTCCTTGTTACAGTTTGTCATACTATCATAGAACAAAATTCCATTACTCTAGCAACATCTGACTCTTACCATGCCATGATAGCTGCTTTTTAATCTTAACGTTATTTCAGGTAATTTCATAGTGATTGTACAATGGATCAAACTAGTGTCTCTTTGGGCACTGATGTCAGGTTGACAGTGTACAATTTTACTGAACCTTTGCTAAGATGCTAAGCATTATGCAAGTCTTTGGGGGCACACTATGAGTAAGGTAAGGATCCTTCCTTAAATAACTCACAACTGACACGATCATGAAAAATATAGAAAGTACTATGAGAACATGGTAGAGAGAACAACCAACTCTTGGGTGGAGGCAGGGATCTGACAACCCTTCAGAGAAGAGGCAGTACTGAGGTTCTGAAGAATGAGCAAGGTTTTATTGTACAGAAAAGGGAGAGAAAGGAATTATAGATGGAGGAAATTATGTGCCAAAGGTTGGTGGTACAGGACCCTGGCACATGCCCAGTGGTTCCATCCCTGGCTGAACATTAGGATCACCTTTTAACAAATACTGATGCCCAGGCCCCACCTCTAAGGGTCAGGTCAGGGGTAGGGAATGAGTTTCAGTAGTTAAGAAAGCTCTTCAGGGGGTACGTGCACCCCGATGTTTATAGCAGCAATGTCCACAATAG